>NW_011366394.1:28856-33091 GCF_000735185.1 Notothenia coriiceps | reverse complement strand
ACATTTACAATTATAAATAGATGATATCATTATTACTACAAATGTACATATATTAATTTACGTTGTATGTCACATTTGACAACTCAATAGTTAGACCCTCCAGAAAAACGCGATTCTGCGATCGCAGAATTTACCGCATAATCAGCAAAATGGCGCAGATTTTTAAAAGGCCGCATATTTATCAAAAGGCCGCATAATCCCCGCATTTTTCCACACAAAGTTGAGAGAAAAAAAAGTAAACTCGTCTTGACGTGACGTCATCAGCTCGCGCATCACAGAATGTAAACAACACTGTATAGAGTGAACGTGTGGAGCTCACACGATAGAGAAAACACCAAGATGAAAAAATCTAATCCATCTCATTTACCGACGAACATTTCTACTAAAGACCGGGCAAAAAGTGGGGGGAAACTATTCTGCACCCCGTGCAACTGTGTGTTGGAGCATAAGAGAAAATCGACGGGGACGACCCACTTTGATTCATTCAAACATTCGAAAATGCTTTGTGCTGCTGCGGACAAGAAAGCCATACAACTCACGTTCACCGAGGCATCAACCTCCAAAACCCTTTCGAGGGCTACAAGAAACGAAGTGAGTAGCCTACAAGATTGTGTGTGTGTGTGTGTGGGGTGTGTGTGTGTGTGTGTGTGTGTGTGAGAGTGTGTGAGTGTGTGTGAGTGTGTGTGTGAGGGTGTGAGTGTGAGGGTGAGGGTGTGAGAGTGTGTGTGAGTGAGTGTGTGTGTGTGAGTGTGTGTGTGTGTGTGTGTGTGTGTGTGTGTGGTGTGTGTGTGTGTGAGATTAAAATAGCCCAATTGCTTTTACAATAAATAAACATTGAATGTGTTTAATTTAATAGTAAAGGGGTTTAACGTTAGTGGCAGGTTGTGTGTGAGAGAGAATAAATAAGACAGCCCAATATTTAAAAAAATTGTTATTCTTTTCCCCCGCATATTTAGCATATTTCGCAACTTTCCGCATATTTCGCAAATTCCCGCAATTTCACCGCATAAAATCACATAACAACCCCGCATGTTTAATCGCATAATCAAGGATTTTAGCCCGCGTTTTTCTGGAGGGTCTATAAAATATTCTTTACACGACCAGAAGACCCAATGTCAAGAGTCAAGAGGTTTTCTTCGCCATGCATGGTTTCATCCACCATCTCATACAACATCTACTTCAGCCTGGCAGTTTTCTTAATTTTCTTACATGAAATGACAAATGCCTTCTGCTTGGCGCGCTCATACATCATGGCAGGGCCAATGTGTCTGTGTTTAACTAATAGGCTCTGTGTCCTCAAGCAGCCGCGGATGGCACGGGTTATGACAAACTGCATCAACAAGACATTCATTACCCTCAACATCCTAGCAACCAAATCACAATTACCCGATCCACGAGTGAACATCCAGCCCCGCTGCCACGCTCCTATTCCTCGCACACCATGTCGGCGATGCATAAATTAGCCTTCTTTTGTCACATTGGGGGGTTGGCCAGTTTGAGAATGAGTTTGTTTTTCTTGTGATGATCAAGGGTGCGCTGATAGCAGACGACTGCAAAACTCCTTTGCTGACAAATCTTTTATATTCAATCTCCGTGCATCTGTACATGAATTATGTTTTGTGTGTACATTGTGAGTTCCAATGACTGACTAATGTACTTGGCCTGTGCTGTGCCAGGACTCTATTGTTGCGCTGTGTCCTCCCTACAGTCATTAGATTGCCATTAATCTCTCATCTGCCATTAAAACAGCAGCCACTGAGCTGGGCTGAACAATACAGAGGCCCTTCCTCCAACCCCTCGACACATACTAGCAATGAGTTTGAATTAGGCTCTCGGGGGTCACCGATTAGCCCCACATTATTCATCCAGATGGCTGAGTTCACAAGGAGGTTATATGTTATGGTAAAGCTGAACATACATTCTCCATCCAAGCATTATTCCTGTACTGTATTTCGATCATAAAACAAAACTTGCGATATTCTTAATGTCAACAAAAACAATGATGGATCCACCTAAAATGTGACACCTTAATGTTCGCCAGAAATAACTCACAAAAACATATCAATGAACCACTAAGTGACCCATTTCTTCATAACCACCTGTGCCCAGAACCTGTTGTTGTTTCTTTGTCAATCCAAAATATTTCAAGTGAAATCAAAGCCTACCAGAGCAGACACTATAACATCGGGTTTAACAAGAGCCATAAAAGTGAAAGCGCATGCAAGCACCAGGGAGGAATCTAAATTGCTTGAAGCATTTTGTAGACTCATAACTATGTAACAGAAAAACATTGCCACATTTTTGTTTTCCTTCTTTGAATTAAGCCGGATTGCAAAGGGAAAGTCTTTGGAAAGTTATTCAGTATTGAGTTATTTACACCATTGATCACTGAGATAAGGGTTAATATTAAATTCAGAAAAAGGGGGCATCCGTTTTGGTTCAAGGCGAAAAAGAGCGAGCTCCGGATGCAGGGGCATAATTAGCAAAACACGCTAAAGTTTGGAAAGTGAAAACATTTGACTGTGGAGCAGGAAAAAAAAGATTGAAATGCTGCTTTGTGCATAAAATTATGTTTTTTAAAGAAGCCTGGAGTGGAAACTCTGCTTTTTCCCTCCTTCACCCAAACCTTTGCCTTTTTCCTTTTAAAGTGATGCATGTTTATGTTCACTGGAAGAACTTAAGCCATTAGCATTATTCATAATGTGAAGATTTCCCAGTCGTCGCCTTTCCCTTTGGTGGAGAAGAAAAACGATCTCACACTCTACTAACTGTGCGTGCAGAGAAGAGCTCATCCTGCAATGAAAAATACCTTCATTCAAGTGCATGGTTGAATTGTAAGGTGGAAGACACACTGTGGTGCAATTTACCCCTGATTAGCCGCTTCAATCAAGACTCAAACTATATTCACAGTATCAGGAAGTCTAGAATATGAGTGAATGGCTAATCACATCCGCCACCAACGTATTATCAGTGGGATGATGATTAGTGACTGTTTGGGTAATTTTCAGTCTGTATCGCAGATTGACTCTAAATCAAACCACTGTAACTCAAATTCTCAATTACTCCAATTCAGAAAAAATATTATGGAAGAAAGGTAACCTTAGGGTCAGACAAAGAATATACTGTGTGGTTATTAAGGTTTTGTGAAGGGTTACGGCCCGTCCACACGGTTCAAAGTTGAGCAATGTTCAACTTTTGAAGCTTCGACGGAAGCGTCAGCCAATCAAATCATATGCCAGTACAAGCTCTAGCCAATCGAACCGCGTGCTTGTGTGTCGGGGGCGGGAGATTCATGTGGCGTGTGTTGAAGCTTGCCGACGGGCGTGTCTGAAGCTCGACCAACAACCAATCGCCGTGTGGACGCTGCGTTAGGGTTAGGGTTATGATTTTGGTTATGAACGTAGACACGAGTTTTCAGACGAGGGTACAAGCTTATCCCCGCCCCTTCCTGTACTGATGCAGAATCATCCTATAGGAAACTACCTCTTAAGGCTACTAAACTAGAACAATCTTTTCACATTTGGACAACCCAAAGAGTAAAACAAAGACTGAATCATGGGAAAAACAAAAGCATTGGTTGTGTGTTTAAATACCTTAACTTAAAGGAGACCTATCATGCTATATTTAAATGATATAGTTAATGACCATAATAAGGTATATTTATACATTTTATTTTTCAAAATACCAAACAGATAATTTTTTAGCCATGCCTCGTTTCGCTCATTTTCGCTCTATTCCAAGCCTGTCTTTGAAAATTCTGAGCAGCAGCTGACCACGCCCCCCTGCAGAAGAGGGGGGCATGAGCCGGCGAGAGTCACGTTACCATGTTTGCTGTGATTACGAGTGTGGAATAAACATGTCATCAGAGCAATGCATGTTTTCAAGCATATTATCTATTTGATCCAGAAACTGACCCTGAAGCAGCAGAGGATTTGGTGGAGGTGCAAACATCTCGGTTGCAGCGGGACGTTTCTGAATGGTTAGTTGACAAGCTGTTGTCCCTATTTATTTCACTCTGTTTGTTACGATGCTTGCTACTTATTCCGTTCATATTTTGGCTAATTAGCAAGAATGCAATGTGTACAGTTTGTAACTTAGAGTTTGACCCAGCAAATAAGTCTCTGAAAGGCGGGGAAAAGTTGTGTGGATAGAGGCAGAGCGCAGCGGCAGGCAGGCAGAGAGGAGCAGGCTGCGATAACCCCCCACCCCACAGAGCGCACCCAGAGGACAGGCTG
>NW_011366394.1:14328-28811 GCF_000735185.1 Notothenia coriiceps | reverse complement strand
CGCGCCGACTCTCACCACGTCACTGCTGATAGATAGAAGATAGCTAAAATCTAAATGCTAAACTTTTTAGATATTTTCATCTGCCTCTGTACAACCTATAAATAGGCTTGACTTGTTTTGCAACGTAAATGGATTGTCCAAGCAAAAGTTACTGGAAAAAAGCTTCGATAAAACAAGGTCTTTGGGGCACACCTCTTTAGGGTACGAAAAAAAACAGCTCCCTTTGGGCTGCGCGTCGAATGGAGGCGAAAAACCTGCGCAGTGACGGTGGTGATTCAACTACGCTAACTAACCTAACACTCCGTTTCCCTGCGGTCGGCGAGACAGAAGGACCGTACCGGGACTGTTAGTGTCCAACCGTCCACGTACTGCACTCGGGAATAGACCTAACCAGTTTAGGGAGTTAAAAAAAAGTGGTTCCCTTCGTTTAAAGTCAACCCGGAGAGAGCGTTGTCTCTCCGTTAGATGACAAAGTGGTATTGTAATCTCCCAGCGACTAAAAGTGAGAAACATTTTATGAGTTACTCTTACCCCCTCTCTGCCCCGGCCGTCGTTGTGTGTTGTTCTTAAAGGATTGATTTGCTTCACAAAAATAAATAAATATATTTTAATATTATGGTTGGCTTTTTTGTCCCCCTTCGGATCGAAGGGAACCGGGGTCCTCTTTTGCGTGACAAATTACACAAAAATGTTCCTCTTTATACACAAATAAAACACACTTGTCCTATTTACCTGGTGCAACAACATCTCCGTCTCATTTCGTACGGTAAACTCGGGGTAATATTCGACATACTGTTTTCTCGATTCAAACGTCATCAAAACTTTTACATTAATATATTAATATAACAACAAAAAAAGATATAAATATAAGAAAGTACTGGACAGCATGTTCCAGTCCACAAAACCTGACCTATTCTTTCAACTAGTCGTCTTACCTCTCCTTGTTGTCGTGTGTCGCGCGAGACCTATGTCCCCCTTAAAAACCCCGCTCGCGTTGTGGTGCTGACGAAACTAGAAGCGGCGGTCCACTCTCCTGAACGACCAAATAAGTTTCTGTTATCGACTTGAGTGACGGTCGTCACCAATCCTCATAACTTCTTTAAATATTCCAACCTTGACGCTAAATTAAACATGGACCTAAATTTCTCTGTGATATATAACAATGAGATCCTAAAGAAAACAGTAAACTAAAGTAACTACTATGTTAACACAAAAAAAGTAACTTAATCTATATAAAATGGACACTTTTCCCCTTTTCTTTTTCGTCAATTGAGTCCTATAACTCTCTAATTTTATCCTTTTTAAGAATTTATTATAATCATCTGACCAGATTTTATTTTTACCATAAAAATAAATACAAGTAGGGATTACCTATGGTAAACGATTAGTGTCTTTAGTCCTTTTTGTTCCCTTTACACTTTATGAAATGGAGACTAATATGACGTCTTTTATAAGTACAGATACAAATTACAAAACAGATAAACATAGCAAGCAACTGAAGCAAGTGCAATTATGGAGGGTGGAGATTTAGAGTATCGAATCAAAAATAATTGTACTAAACTTCCGCTGCAGCAGCAACAACAAATACAATCTGATGAAAGGCCAATGCCCAAACTGGAGCTGTGTACAGCGAGGAACAAAGGAGCGAACCGGACGTAAAACGTTAAAGGTCTCCTGATTTAGTTTGTGAATGAATGCTTATTAGAGTTTGGGCTGGAGAGTGCGTGCGGACCTGTCGGTCAGATAACAGACGTGTGTAAGTCCTGCATCTGTATGATACAAATGTGTGTAAATGATACCGGGCGCTGTAATCACTCATCTGGTTACGTTATTACATTGACCACACCCCCCCCACCCCAAAAGAAAGGACGTATTATTTGCTTCCCCTAATTGTTTTCCCACGCCACGCTACTGACATTAAAGCCACGTAGTTTCAGCCAAACAAAATAACAAATACATGACATTGCAAGCCATGTTCATAGCTTCCCTTACAGTTCAACAACATGAAATGCTAACAATGAAGCTAACATTAAATCACTCATACAAAACTTTTCTATGAAAAGGTTTGACTCACCAAAACACCGTTGGTTAATGTTCTATACCGTCTACTGGGTTTCCCGACTGTGTGGATGGTATTTTTATCTTTTTTAAATCAACTTTGAATCACTTTTAATATAATTTACTCCGCTCGTCTCATCTGCGTCTTGCTCCGTTTTCTCTTTTCTCCTGCTACGCTGCTACACTGGTGGTGAGCAGAGATCCCTTAAAGCAGGGGTTCCCAAAGTGGGGATCGCGACCCTAATTTTTTTTTAATTAATAATAACGTTTGCATAGACATTTTCAGGGGCGGACTAGCCATCTGTATAATTTCCCCGCAACGAGGCTCCTCCTTTGACAATCCACTAGCGCAGTGTTTGTGTGGAAAACTGAAATTAATTCACTAGCACCCCCCTGTCGACGGGGGGGGGGAGTCGCGGCTGAAAAGTTTGGGAACCCCTGCCTTAAAGGAACAGTACCTTGTAATTTGTCACACTACTTTTATTTATTATATTTTTAAAAAGGGATTGGTCAATGTTATCATTGACCAATTTTAAACGTGTATCCTTTAATTAAATCATTTTTGAATTACTTTATGCTTACTATGTTTTAATGTGGGTTACACGTCCTACATGCGAATGAGAGGTTTGGCAATGCACGTGGCCGTGGCTCATTCCCCTGATAGGTGGAGAGTTGAACAATA
Organism: Notothenia coriiceps; assembly: GCF_000735185.1. Lineage (NCBI taxonomy): Eukaryota > Metazoa > Chordata > Actinopteri > Perciformes > Nototheniidae > Notothenia > Notothenia coriiceps. Next base: position 26,071 of record NW_011366394.1, on the reverse strand, counting down.
AGCGGAGCACCTCTTTGTAACGTAGAAAAGTGTTGAAATGTGGATCCGTTTTTTTCAGTTCTGTTGCAGCCCCTTTTTTAGAGATTTTGGTAAGGAGGAAAATAGAGAGGGTTGTGTTTTCTGACATTTGGTGAGTTCCCTGGAACACCGGGGACACATATTATTGTATAAAAGACATACAAAGGTGCATTTTGCATGATAGGTCCCCTTTAATCTGCAGCTCATGCCTCAAAACAGATACTTCAGACCGATTATAAAATTGTGTTTATGAGAAATATGTAATCTGACTCCATAAATCACATAATTGTTGGACAAAAAAAAAAAACTATACCTCGAATAACAATAAATGAAGTTCCCCTTCAAACACAGCCCCGGTCTTCTGACGGGGTCTATCTATGTACTGGCTGGAAAACTGAACTGTCAAGCTAAACTTGAGAGTCAACAACAACAACAACAAGAAGTTATAAAAGTGCCTGAAATGATGGATGTTCAAATGTCTATAGTTCTGTAACAAATAGTAGAAGCTTTTGAATGTTGAAGGCTTGAAAGCTCTAGAGACAAAATGTTGCCTTCAGTGTATATTGTTTGTTAAAGTCTACACCTGTCAAAACTTTAACCATAGCTTTGGCAGATGTGAAAACATTCATACAAGTCAGTCAATAGCAAGACAATCAATGTCATTTTCCCCAAAGGGCCATCAGATCAGGGCGAACATATTGGTCCAATCGGTCTGACTCAATTCGGAAGGCAACTTGTTTTGTCACATATTTGTTTTGAAGCTTCGTTGCAGAAAGCCGTGGTCTTTTCTTACTTCTTTCATTAGGGCAAACGAAAGAACACAGTGTTGGATTGTTCTTTGGGGTTTTTCTTTTTACTGAAATACATTTCTCTGGAGGATTTTTGGCTTGAACAACTCTTGACATGTAGAGAATTTCTTTGGACATGGTGCTCTGTGCTTTGGGGAAAACACTCAACACACCAAGACTGGATTAGTTAGAGATATCCCTCGACCAACGTTTGTGAAATGTACAAGAGAGAGGAAGCGGGTAGTTGTTTAACGGTCTACACAATCTTTTTAAGATATTCATTTGCCATGTTGCTTGTTGTTGTGTGAGTTACCTGCTGTGATATGTAGACATTACAGCCATAACTTACATCCAACGCCTTACAAGATCTAAGTAAACCGCACCACAGACGAGACAATCTAATGGCTTTCCTCAAACCAACAACAACAAAGAGAGCTTTCTCAATCCTGAGGGCATTTCCCCATATCAACACAAGGCTTGGTTACAACCTTTGCTAAATGTAATCATCCCCCCTACTATGCAGATGGTTTAGTGTCATTCTATCTGTAACTGGACTCGATTCCAGGCTCTGAGTGGGCCTAATGACTCCAAAACCCAAGTTGGTTAAGTGGGAATTCAAAACCATCGCCCTACTGTAACCTAATCTCCCTTTGGACCACCTGGACCCAGCATCCACCCTGTGGGTTCACAGCACACTTGGCAGTGGCAGTGCAACATTAGCATTTTGAAGCTTTTAGCTAACAGCCTTATCAGAACGCATACAAATGATTATGCTTTGACAATATGTCGTAGAGCAGATGTCTCGGTGGCTGTCTGAGCAAAACATCATCAATGCAACAAGCTTTAAATGTTAACGACGCGGTGCAACTGTTCATCGGAAATAGCTGTATCAAAGCCCCTGTCTCCCCCTCGAGTGATGGAGACATTCTTGGCAAAGAAGAGAGAAAGCAGCAAGGTTTTCTTTTTATAGTTTAACGCACGTTCAGTCTCAGATGAGAACTGCACCGGCACTGGCAAAGAACTCGAACAAATATCTGCCGGAGAGATAATGTATGCTAATTTTGAGGTTGTTAGAGGTTTTTATGTCTCAGAAGTAGTGTTTTAGCATTTTTCCCCCTGAAACAGCGAAATATCTGGGGGAAAGTTCTGTGCATGGCACATTTTTCTAGCAACAACATATCCATAACTGCTCCAGATGGTTCTCAGTAACATCTGTCTAACCTGACAAAACATAGCCTGCAGCATGTGCCATAAAGTGGATGATTGGGTTAATCCGGCACAAGGTTGGCTTCAGACTGTATAACAATCACTGGCTTAGAGCACACACACTTAGAGGCCGGACAAAGTGACTGTCTCCCTCCTATACATGACCGACAGACTGTCTCTGAGTCCTCCATCTCTATATTTTTTGTAGGGATCATTTGGGGCACCTCAGAGGGCGGGGTCACGCCAAAGTGTATTAATGAGTCAGATAGACAGACAGCAAGCAGCAAGACACACAGGGGCAGTCGGATGGAACGGACTTGAAACTGTGTTTGGCGACTGATAAGTGACAGCAGGAGGAGGAGGAGGAGGGGGGNGGGACTTTGGGAAAGGGGCAAGGTTAAGAGGGAGAATGGGGGGATTTAAAGGATTTATTGATGTCTCCTCTTTTACCGCTCTACTTCTCTCATCTCGTTCTTTAATACGGCACAATCTTCCTATTATTTTCTTTCTTTGTGACACCTTTTTCCCTCATCTACCTTTCCATTTCCCCCCACCCTTCTCTCTGTCCCTACCTCCTATCATCTTGGCCAGGCCACTTGGCCGGTTGGTGAGTATGGTAATCAGCTAGAGGCTGATAACAACTGATAAGTCCTCTTGTCGGGCGCTGAGAGCTTGAATGACATTTTTACACACTCGTAAAATAGAAAAACACGCCGTAAAGCTGATAAATGGACAGACCCTGTGAGATTTTCCTTCTGTGTGCTATATGAATGTACACAGGGTGTGCAAATAGCCATATCTGCCACTGGACAATGCCATGTAGTTGTGTGTACATGCATCATGCTGGTGGGAGACAGGAGGGGGGGTGAGGAGTGTCACTCTGCCCACAGAAAGCGCTTTCATCCTGGGCTTATCAGAGCCAACGCAGGGGGAGATCGTTGGCTGGTGGAGGGAAACGGCAATTGTTGCTGCTCCCCGCTACACGCCGGACCCGTTTTTTTTCTTTTCTTGACTTGGTGATTCACCACCCACACCCACACATGCATTCAGCAAGAAAGTGGTGTGGACATCAATTTACAGAAGTCACCCACTGCAAGGAATCAGACACACTTTCATTTACAGTAAGATCAAATAACGTTACCAATGGTTTCCATATTTCTTATAGCCAGCATACACACACACAACTACACAAAGGTTTCCTCTTTTAACTATTGAATTAACCTGTCACCTATTTCCTGTTTCCAATTTTGGCCGATCACAAGAATACTCGCTGCCCACATCAGCGAAACAGGAGCATATGCACCTATAAATCATGTGCCATGCTGCGCTCCAACGAGCAACTATAACCATGATGGAAGACACCAGAGGATCTTAGTTCAACAGCTGGGTTCATTTGCATAACACTAACATTTTTACGGGTGGAAATTATTACTTAAAGTTTATAATTTAGTAACTCTAAGCTGTGAAAGTGTGATCCTTTTTTCTTTTTTGTGGTTGACTTATATGAAACAAGACAGATCACATAAATCAAATGAGAGTGAAGATGTAAGTTATGAGAAATATGTTCCAGTTTCTGACAGGCACTACAAAACTGCCACTCAAAATCACACAATCCAAGCGCCAGTGTATGAAAGAAGAGAGACTCAAGGGGAATTACAATCACAGGTGGAAAGGTCAAACTCACTGACCCTCACAGACAGGAAGACAAGCTCGGGCCGAAAAATGGAAAGGTCACTTTATTCTTTACTTTTGGAAACAGCTCAAAAACTCAGCAGAGAGAGAGAGAAGGAGACCAGTGTTGTGAATCTGATAAGTGAGCAGCTTGAATCAGGTAATAGCACCTCCCTTCATACCCTGATTGTCATTTGAAGCAAATTTTAGAAACCAAAAACATAATTGAGAAATCTGGGAGCAGAAGATTATGTTCATCAACATCCCAGACTTCTGTCCTGCATCCCATTTATGGATCTTATCATATTTTGCAGAGCACTTTGGAGATGTTTCCATAACCACTTCCTTAGCTGCTATACACATCTCAGGCCATCTTGCTCTCGAAAAATGATGAAGTTCCAAAAAATAAATAGCATGGTCTTTCAGAGGGATTTGTAGATAAGTTTTTTGGACGCAGCAATACATTTGTTATCATTGATGGTGGACCACTTCTTGTGTCCTGTTCACATATTCTGATTTATGCTCATAAGGTAACAAACGCACCTATTTTAAACCAACTTAAAGGGGACCTATCATGCAAAATGCACTTTGTGATGTCTTTTATACATGAATATGTGTCCCCGGTGCGTCGGGGAACTCACGCAGCGTCAGAAAATAAAACCCTCTCTCTTTTCCTCCGTACCCAAATCTTTTAAAAACGGGTGTACAACGAGCGGATACAGATTTCCATCCGAACTGACGTGTCCATCCGAGGTGACGTCGGCGGACCCACAGAAAGTTTCTATCAGAAACAATGCCTGACGTGTTTTGGACGTCTTTGTTTACATTAGCAAGCCTCGCTAACACTCAGAGCTAACCTGTACTGGAGAGCACATGTGTTTAAAAAACAGGAAATAAAAAAGGAACTCACCTTGTGATAAACCTGCAAGAGAAAAAGCATTTGAGCTCCATACTGTTTCAGAAATAATCCTTGATGTGGTTTAGAACAGGATGGCGTTTTATCACAACCGAATTTAACGTTATCTCAGGTAGAATTCTGATCAGGCATTAGCTCCGCCTCCTCTTATTAATTTTTTTCAAGCTAAGGACCCACATTCTGCGTTTCTCTACCGGCTGTAAAAGAGGGGTTTGAGCAGTATGAGGGATGGCTACAACGGGTGATCTGTTTGGTATTTTGAAAAAAAAACTTCACACACATGTTTTATATAGGTATGGCCCTACAATATATTTTTCAAATATAGCATGATAGGTCCACTTTAACATAACCAAGTAGTGTTGTTTTTATTCAATTTACAACATCAACCACATGTTTAACTACAAACATCATTTGAGAGAAACTAAACTTTACCACCTGTTGTCAGAAATACAGGTAAATTGTATTGTAAGGTCATTTACATCGGAAAGAGGGTTTTTCCAAAGTAACCGGTATTTTATTCCTTCTTATTCCATTGCGATGTAAACACTGTTATATTTTACCATATTTGTTATTATTTTTAATATTTTCTAGCTCTCTACCTGTGTTTTTAATTCTTGTTTTACTTTTATGCATGCACCACGACACCAAGTCAAATCCCTGGTACGCATAAACCTACCTGGTAATAAACCTGTTTCTGATTCTGATCACCAATGTATTCCACATCCCTCTCTGGATGTAGTTGCGGTCTAGGACCGGTGGCCATATGGAGGTGACGGCTGTGAGGGTCTGACTGCAGCTTCCCCTGCTCTGTGTGGCTCTCTCTGGCCACCATAGGAGGTGGGATGTAGAGGTGACTGTCTAGCCCCGTCCATGCTGTCTACCAGGCTGGACATGTGGCACAGCATCTGTCTCCGGAGGACAGACCCACACCCTGTTTCTGCCTGGGTCACAACCATATCTTATTAACAATAAAGGTGAACAAATGGTTCGAATCAGACTACAAGTAATATCCTTGTAAATGTGGTACGTATGAAATGTGTTTTGTCTTTTTAATGAAGATCAATATGCTCATTCACCCGTTTATTATTAATTCCTTGTGCATGGGTTGTAAAAATTTGATTCCCAGTAACAATGAAAACGTGCAAAAGTTGGAAGATTGCTGGTTATACATTAATAAAGGGTTTGATATGCCTCAAGTATTATAAAAAAAAGATTCTAGGAAATATTTAAACCAACATCCAATAGCTGAAGCCACACTATGAAATGAACCAGATCTAATCAATTACCTTAAATTGCTATGTTTAGTTTCAAATGTTTGAATCAGGAACAATACATTAATATTTACAGTAGCAGAAATGAAGCAGAGGTTTATACATAGAGAAGTACTCTAAAAGTGGCTTTTTTTAAATTTATTATGTGATACAATAGGGCTGACTTTGGTACAACTAAAAGGACAAAACACTAGTGTCCACTGAGGCTCTGTAGGACAGAGGCCGTGAAAAATTTGACACAGCCACAAGCAAAATAAATGTAATGGCAAATTCTGCAACCAGAATAAACCCCCCGCGGTGCAAGGGTGAACAGACACACAAGCACACAACATCACAAATGAAATGTTGAATGTAAATTGTACGACAAGAGTCATAAATCTCTCAGCAGCCGCTGGGCAGCAGGGGTCGGGCAGCCAGCGGTCCTGTCAGAACGTGCAGCTGTGTGAACAGAGATAGCCGCTGTACAGTTGGGGACACTCAGGCAGGCCTGCAGGCTCAACACTGGAATTGGCCTCTGAAATGCTCTATTAGTTTTACAAATGGACCATGATGCTCGCTGGACATGTCTGTTCCAAACATATATTCATTTTTAGGGGGAACTCATTAACATATGTCCAAAATAGCATGTCCGTACCATAAAAGATGTATTGTGGTTTTTAAAATAACGAAATCACCCTAAATGCTTCGTCACACCTGCATTTCTTTTCAAAATGTTTGGCTAGAGAAGCTTGGTGATATAGTCAAGCTGAAGTCAGGAAATCAGAGCTGGGAATGACGTCACATCAGAGTTGAACTGAGTTTGTAGCAGAACAGGGGATAATAAAGAAAATACAGCAACATTCCTTCCCTGATCTTAAAAGGGGGAGTGGCTAAACGAGCCACACCTGAGAGCTGGAGGAAGCTAATCAAGGCAATGAGTCACACCTTTGAGCTGTAGAGGAAAATCAGATCTGCTCAACTGCAGAAAGAGAAAAGACTGATCAAGCTATTGAACCCAGTTGGGTTTTTGTGGGACTTTTTCTGATCAACCAGGCTGTTTTCGAGTGTCACTGAACCCGAGAGCTGGTGGTGAAACAATCACCTGTCAACCTGCTTTTTCTGTGGTCTTCCCTGGCCTGCTTGGACACTCAGAAGTTTTCTCTGCCTCTTTACACAATTCTCACCTTTCCTATGCAAACAATATCAAACTGTTATTCTCACATAGGCTTTAGAAACATCCATGGTCAGAATTCATTGAACAATAAACAATCACATCAAGTACTGTTTCTGGGATAAACAAAATAATTATCCCAACAGTTCGTCCAAGAGCTCCAGAAAGTGCCACTATGCACCTGTTCTATCCCTGCTTTAGCTACAGTATATCAGCATGCTTTGCTTTTTGCTTTTACACTGGTTTAATGAGCAGGTGGTGTCCTAGTGTGTAGCACTGTTGGAAGAAAACACTTTTAGAGTCTGTAGTGTTGTGTGTGCGCCAAAATAAAATCAAAGAGGGCAGAAACAGATTGCTGAGAGGGAGAGCGCCAGAGCGGGAGGAAGACTAATGAAGGTTATAGAGAAGGAGAAAGTATGAAAAAGGATAGGAGAAGAAATGAGTCTGGGTTTATAAAAGAGACATGAGACAGAGGGATGGTTGAAGAGCCTCTCTGGATTTGCTGAATCCCCTCCGCCTCAAGTTTCAGGACAGTCACACTGACACACTTACTGCCTGGTGCACTCTCTTTTCTTTCTATTTCTTCCTCTCACACTGGTAATGAGAACCGTAGGAGTTCGCCAACTGTCACATGCACACAGCAGTGTGTTTAACAGCAGACAGAGTGCTTGCCTGCTAACCTACCCAAACTAAACCAGGGTTTCGCCCCAAAAATGTAGTGATTTACAGTATGGGCATTTAGTTTCTTAAAGGAAACAGACAGTCAAAACAGATTGGATCCCCTCCACATGAGAAATACAAACCCCTACACACACACACACACACACACACACACACACACACACACACACACACACACACACACACACACACACACAAATTAGTATTTTTAGACATCTGCCACAGTGCTATAGCTACAGTGTGATACAAAAATAGGAAGAAACCATTATTATTTTTATGTTCTCCTTAAAACCACCTTGCTTGATGTTCTACCAATTAATAATTGCCTAAATAGGTGCTTGAAATATACAGTATTAAAAAATGTTCTGCCACATGTCAAGTCTAGTTCAGTCCAACATAACATAATACATTTAGAGTGCTTACTCTACATGTAAGTCTAGATTCCAAGCTTAAAAAGAGAACATTGTTCTGCCGCTAACAGCTAGCTACTTTAGCATAGAGGACTGAAAACGTTTAAGAGCAGCTAAAAAGTGGTCATTGTTAAACATTGATTTGGTATTAGTTTCAAAAACAAGATGATGTACTTTGGAAATGCTGCTAGGCGAAGTTTGTAACATTTGGAGTAAGCTAGGCTAGCATTTCTTGTGCTAAGCTAAGCGGCTGCTTGCTTTAGATTCGTTAACAAAGGAAAGAATGCAAATGTATTGCCCAAAATCTCAAACAATTCCTTTAAACACGATTATTCATCGTTGTAATTGTATCAGTCATACACTTTGTATAGGTCTTTAAATAGGCACCTAATTGTTTCTATACTTATCCCTTTGTTCTAGCCAGGTTTTTCAATTTACATCAACGGTATTAAAAGAGCGTGACCTCCTAGGGTTTCCTTTAACTGACATGCTTAATTTTCTCGCACTCCACCCAGCACAGACATCCTCCATCTCATTAAAGCATGGGCCATTTAGTTAGAGAGCGTAATGAGCTTGAGACTCTGGTGCTGTGAGTAACGTTCATGAAAGCAGCGTGCAGCAGCGATGGAGGTGTGGGGTCGTTTGATAATGGATTTCTTAAAGAAGAAACCATACTGTCATCATTATTGCAAACAGTATGAATTTATTTCCCACAAGTGCATATTTTACATTACCAAACTAACGAACAAGAGAACTCATTATATCGTATCCAGTTTCCCTGCTGTCTGTAACCATGTAAGATACTAAATGATGAATGAATCTTGGCGTCGTATTCGCAAATACTGTACTTCAATAACAGAGAAAACCAAGAGCACGTGTTCCTCCACTATCAGCTCCAAACACTGCTGTACAAATATGTCCAACACTTCACATTTATCTCCCTCTGTATTTACATTTAAAGTGACATTAACAGACGAAACCTCTTCAAATAGCATGGACAATTTTCTAAAAGCAATCAGGGGGAACTAACACTTTTCATTGGAAATGACTATTTTTCAGTCACACTTGACACTTCCTATCTAATCAACACATTCCAGACAAGCCCAGTACAAGATGACAAGTTATACATTCACAGTCTTTTGCTGCTTATCACAACAATATGAGAAGTGACAGCAAGAGTGTCAGGGAAAACATATGTATTCCTTTCTGCTTGTATATCGTTGCCATACAGCACAAAACGTGAAGTAGTTGATTGGCAAAATCAAGTCCAGTTCTGACAGACAACAAAGCAGAATGGATTTGCTGGTCGATCTTTCTACTGTGTTGCTTTTAGACAGTCACAGGCAAGAGGAGATGTGATGAATTCCCCTGGAGCCAGAGCAGGGAAAAGAGCTGAACTTGTTCTCACATCTGCTGCTGCTGAGGAGAAATAACTAGCTCCACTCACTTTGATGGAGAAAGCAATACACACACACTGGCTCTCCGCCTGGCAGCTTGGAAGTATAACTCATTTGTTCACATTTCTCTCATTTCCCATTTTGTCTCACTTTTTTCCCTCTCCTTGGGGGAAATCACTCCTGCAATCATCACCATCATTGCCTCTGGTGTTAAGTTTATCACGGTGATAATTCCCATCATCACCCTCACCAAACCTCCTCCTTAAGTCTCACTTACCTGTGCAATCTCATACAGCAGTTTGTAGTGTTCCTCCCGTTTCTGCAAGGTGCACAAATTGCAGCCCATTCTAGTTGTCAGGGAAACAGTGCAGAGTGCCCGCTGGCGTGTGTGTGCTGTCTGCGGTGTGTGTGAGCTTCCCCCCGGGGCGAAACACACTCGGGCTCCTCTTCCTTGACTTCCCCCACTCCTCTTTCTCATCCGTGTATCCTCAGAGATCCCCTCTGTTGCCTCCGAGCGCACACACACACACCCTGACACACACCCACGTGTATCAGCTCACTGCTCTGGTAGAGTTCCTTCAGTGTGTGTGTGTGTGTGTGTTTGTGGGGAGTGTATCAGTGGTAAGATGAGTAAAAAGCACCTGGCTTCTCTTTCCCTCTTGCCTGTCACTCCTTCCCTTGATTCTCACTTGCATGCCTACATACACCCTCTCTTCTCCACCACCTCTTCTCTCAATGTGAGCTCACGCTGGTACACACACACACACTTTTGGCTCATGGAGACACACCTCCTCCTGTGGCAGGCTGCCTACACTTGCCTCATCCTACTCCGGCTCATACACACTGTTTTCATTGGCTGTTTAAGAAAAAAAGGGGATGGAGGAAGAAGGAGGGGACTTGTCTTATCTTGGCCAGGTTTACCATCTGAACATCAGTGTTGTTGCTTGCACGCGAACAGAAAGGCCATGTGTGTTTGTGGATCTGTGTGTGTGGGTGCATTTGTTGTGTATACACAATTCAAACCATTCCAATGTTAGAAATTCAATACAAAAAAAGGACCTAAAATGCCATCCCTGCAGGTAATGAAGTTACTGAGATAGCTATTTGTCTGCACCCACATTTGACAACTGGATTTGGCATGGCAATCAATCTCATTTAGATTCAATCAGATAGACTTTTGCACTCAGTAACATGCTTGTTAAAGTGGGTAGTGATTAGTGGCCGCCATGGATTTACAGTCAGAGAGTGACAGTCACCAAACAGATGCTCCTTCTCCCTCTCTGCCGGCAGGGAGACAAGGGCACCGGACTGCGCTGACACAAACAGGAAAGAACACAGACCCGTATTGATTGGCTTCAAATTAGCTTCCAGCCCAACTGGCCTCTCTCCACAGGGGTGAGGGAGCAGAGGAGGGAGTGAAGGAAGAGCAGAGAGAAGAAGATGTGATGCCGTTACGATGGATTGAGAGAGCAGTGTTGGTAATACAACGCTGTCACATTATCAGTTATGCTGATTTGCCACAACAAATGTGTTTGGACAGAAACGTAATTCTTGCCAGATAACAGTTTTTCCAATTTCAATTATCGTTATCATGGTTATGCACTTAATTTTAGGTTTCGATCTAATACTGACGTTTTAAGTGAAATTGATATTTGTGGACATAGAGTCTTCAGGTTGGTGTTTTCTATTACCTCATTCATACCAACGGTGTTTCAGGGCCGGTTCGGAGCTGGAGCTTGAAAAGCACCGGGTTTTCCTGTTCACACCGCAGCGGAGCAGCCTCTTAGCTCCGGAATCTGGTTCGTTTCGAGCACCAAAAAATTGTCCGACCAGAGCAAAAGCACCACATACGTCACGCTTACGTCGAGGCAGGGGCAGGGGCAGGGGCAGGTTTAACTCCTGAACAACAACAAAAAGCCGGCGTTTTATCCAGTTTGTACACAACGATGGAGAAACTTAACAAGCAGCAGTGGTCCACTGAAGAGACCAGCTACCTACTGGGAATCTGGTCTTCTGAAGAGGTACAGAGGAAGCTGGAGCACAATCGGCCATTGTTGTTGTTGTCGGTGTCAGCTGTCAGGGGTTTACGCGCGGTTTGGCTTTATGAAGCAGGCACGCAAACGGTTACGTCATGACGCAAATGTGAAAAGAGCCGGAGCTAAACCGAAGAACCGGTTCTGAACCTGAAAAGCTCTAGCACGGAGCTTGAACCGGAGTTGCGTTGGTGTGAATGAG
>NW_011366394.1:0-14298 GCF_000735185.1 Notothenia coriiceps | reverse complement strand
TACTCCTCCAATCGTTTGACCTATAATGTGTGAAAATAGGTCTCTCTGAATGTCACCGCTCCTCCCTTTGTAAGGTCTTGTTGTTTCTTAGGAAATTCTTGTATTCGATTCCTGAATTCAACCATAAAATCTCCTATGTTGTGAATCACCTCCGAACATGGAAATAAAAATCTAACCATCTTACAATAAAAGATGAAGTCATTTCTCAGAGTGCACTCAATCCCAACATAACAAAACACACCAAATTCAACAAGACGACGTAACAAAAACCTCTCACTTTCACCATAAACGACTCAATTTAACCTTAATAACCTCTCAATTTCCACATAAAACACTGTATTTCCTCCAATAAAAACTCCCAATTCCACTTTTTACATCTCTCAATTCCACAAACCCTACACAACCCTACACAACCTACTCAATCTACACACTTACACAACCTACACCAAGTCTACAACAACCTACACAAACCTTAAAACCACTCAATCTACACAATCTATAAAGGAACTACAGCACGGTGACTTCACGTCACCACCGCTAAGCTAAAGGAGGCTAATGTTGGGCTATAAAGGAACTACAGCACGGTCACATGACTTCACGTCACCACCGCTAAGCTAAAGGAGGCTAATGTTGGGCTATAAAGGAACTACAGCACGGTCACATGACTTCACGTCACCACCGCTAAGCTAAAGGTGGCTAATGTTGGGCTATAAAGGAACTACAGCACGGTCACATGACTTCACGTCACCACCGCTAAGCTAAAGGAGGCTAATGTTGGGCTATAAATGAACTAGAGCACGGTCACATGACTTCACGTCACCACTGCTAAGCTAAAGGCAGCTAATGTTGGGCTATAAAGGAACCACAGCACGGTGACTTCACGTCACCACCGCTAAGCTAAAGGAGGCTAATGTTGGGCTATAAAGGAACTACAGCACGGTGACTTCACGTCACCACCGCTAAGCTAAAGGAGGCTAATGTTGGGCTATAAAGGAACTACAGCACGGTCACATGACTTCACAAGACCACCGCTAAGCTAAAGGAGGCTAATGTTGGGCTATAAAGGAACTACAGCACGGTCACATGACTTCACGTCACCACTGCTAAGTTAAAGGTGGCTAATGTTGGGCTATAAAGGAACTACAGCACGGTCACATGACTTCACGTCACCACCGCTAAGCTAAAGGTGGCTAATGTTGGGCTATAAAGGAACTACAGCACGGTCACATGACTTCACGTCACCACCGCTAAGCTAAAGGAGGCTAATGTTGGGCTATAAAGGAACTACAGCACGGTCACATGACTTCACGTCACCACCGCTAAGCTAAAGGCGGCTAATGTTGGGCTATAAAGGAACTACAGCACGGTCACATGACTTCACGTCACCACCGCTAAGCTAAAGGCGGCTAATGTTGGGCTATAAAGGAACTACAGCACGGTCACATGACTTCACGTCACCACCGCTAAGCTAAAGGCGGCTAATGTTGGGCTATAAAGGAACTACGGCACGGTCACATGACTTCACGTCACCACTGCTAAGTTAAAGGTGGCTAATGTTGAGCTATAAAGGAACTACAGCACGGTCACATGACTTCACGTCACCACCGCTAAGCTAAAGGTGGCTAATGTTAGTATATAAAGGAACAGCACGGTCACATGACTTCACGCCACCACCGCTAAGCTAAAGGCGGCTAATGTTGGGCTATAAAGGAACTACAGCACGGTCACATGACTTCACGTCACCACCGCTAAGCTAAAGGCGGCTAATGTTGGGCTATAAAGGAACTACAGCATGGTCACATGACTTCACGTCACCACCGCTAAGCTAAAGGCGGCTAATGTTGGGCTATAAAGGAACTACAGCATGGTCACATGACTTCACGTCACCACCGCTAAGCTAAAGGCGGCTGATGTTGGGCGTGATGACGTTTAGTGCCAGAGTTGAACCAATATTTCAATACCTCTGCAAATGAAACACAAAACCTAGTTTGCAATTGGCCCTTGAACAGCCTCGGTGGAAAATGCATATATTAAAGGCCAGGAAACCCAGTGAGGTTCATCCAAACCAAAGCTAATGACCTCCATCTGTTTCACAAGACTGACCAAAATCAGCCATCAACCCTCCCTCAGAGCTACTGGGAAACAGCCATTTTGGGACCTTTCGGGGAAAAGCTGTTTTCATGGAGCTGTAAAAGTTAAAGGTGCAAACATTGTCTTCCCTGTGAAGCATTTATGAGCAGTCAAAGTGCGAGAAACGCAGTTCTGCAGAACTCCTTAGGCAGCAGTGAGAAACAAGCGGTATTACAAGAAAAAAGGAATGATTAAAGCCTAATATGGCATCATGGAGAGAGGAGGGAGAGAGAGGAGATTTATCCCTTCACGGCCTTTTGACACTAAATTAAACTGTTGAGTCCATTCCCCCGTGCCAGCTAGTTATCTTTCCAGGCTAATTTAACACTATAATTTACATTCCATATAAAATACATCCTGATGTGGCGCTGTCAAGGCCGTACATCATTTGCAGAGAGTGCTCCAGTTTCAGTGAAAAGGACAGAATTAGATCATATTCATGATGCAATTAAACACTTCAGTGGGAATCGATGTAAAACCGATGAGCCCTGAAAACAATGCATATGGCTGAGAACATTAGAACACATTACCTTCCCTCGGATCCCTCGCTCCACAGACGCAATTTAAAAAATCCTCCACCACTCTCCGTCTCCCCAGATTCATAACGCACGGCGATAATAAATGAATTTTTCACAAAATTATTCAACTACTAAATTGCCCATGGTAACTGAGTATCAGATGAAAGTGATGTGAATTATTAAGCAGGGAAACTGTTTGTTCTCTCCACGGTGTAATAATGGGCCAGATGAGGAAGAGTACAGGGGCAAAAGAGGGCCAGGTTACGGTAGATCTCATAACAATCAGTGATGTAAAAAATGGCTTTTCTTGCTTTACTACGTTTAAAAGTATTAGCATCGAGAAAAACACTTATTCTGCAAAACCACCCATTTCAGAACAGACATTAAAATACATTATCATGGACTTTTAATGACTGGGATGGAATGTATTCACTATTTTCTGACATTTTATAGATTGATGATGAAATGTCGCAGCCCTATACACACACAATAAGTGCCTCTTGCATAAAACAATCTTTCTAAACTGCAACAGAAAAATTGTCCCTGAAAAAGTATGACCCGTGGTTGAAGAAGTACTCTCTGGACCTATTATGCTATATTGGAAAATTGTATTGTAGGGCCATACCTATACAAAACATGTCTGTGAAGTTTTTTGCTTAAAATACCAAACAGATCCCCCGTTGTAGCCATGCCTCGTACTGCTCATACCCCTCTTTTGAAGCCCTGTTAGAGAAACGCGGATCTTGGGTCCTTAGCTTGAAAAAGAAGAAGAAGAAGAGGAGGCGGAGCTAATGCCTGATCAGAATTCTACCGGAGATAAAGTTACATTCGATTGTGATAAAACGCCATCCTGTTTAAACCACGTCAATATTTCCTGCTTTTTAAACACATGTGCTCTCCAGTACAGGTTAGCTCTGAGTGTTAGCGAGGCTTGCTAATGTAAACAAAGACGATATTACGTCCAAAACACGTCAGGCATTGTTTCTGATAGCAATTTGCTGTGGGTCCGCTGCCGATTTGACGTCAGTTCAGATGGAAATCTGAATCCGCTCGTTGTACCCCCGTTTTTAAAAGATTTGGGTACGGAGGAAAAGAGAGAGGGTTTTATTTTCTGACGCTGCGTGAGTTCCCCGACGCACCGGGGACACATATTTATGTATAAAAGACATCACAAAGTGCATTTTGCATGATAGGTCCCCTTTAATTAATTTCAAGGGGAGGGCAGTTTGGGGTTGAGGTCGGAAAGCGTTCCCATGGTTCATATCAAGGGTTGGAGGGGTCTTTTAATAGAATAGAATAGAATCTATTTGTATTGTCATCATACAAAGTACAACGAAATGTCTTTTGGCAACTCTCACTGCAGTAAAACATAGACACAAATTAATTAATAAGACTGGTAAAAGCAGAGGTAGTAGGGATGACAGTGCAACGAGATAATGTCCTAAATACTTGGGTATTCTACTCTTGCACTTTTCTTGCATTTTATGTATTTGTACTGTTATGATTGTAATTTTCATTTTCTTAATGTTTCATGGAAAGCAGCTCAAAGCTAAATCCGGCATATTTACACTTGGGATATTTCTTGTTTTAAGTGTTCATCAATGTCCCTGCCAAATAAACGAATAAATATGATTAAATGTCAATGTGCATATTTACACTTACAGTCTAAAAACGTTAAATATACAAAACTGTATAAATGAAGTGAATTTCAAACTGAACTTCTCTCCCTGAGGCTAGGTAATGGAGGGGTCTGTTTCTGAGGTGTTTGGGCCTGTTTGGGACACTCAGACGTGATTTTGGGAACCTGGAGTACAGATCTCTCAGTTTTAATGGCGCCTGACAGCTCATGGCTGCGGCTCAGCTGTGGGTGTTTATGAAGGGAGGTCTCGGTCGAGGAATCCTCCGACGGTAGCAGAGAAACCCTGCGAGCACGCTGTGAGATCACCGGCTCTTTTCTCCGCTCCGTCTCCACACCCGAGGACTTCGGCCCGGTGTTACATTTCCCCACGTAATTAGATTACAAATGTAGTGTGAAATGAAATTGTTTCCAAGTGAAAACCAGGCGTTCCCCAAGGTCACGCGTGTTTTTTCTTTCTCCAGGGTGCCAGTAAAGTCCATGGTTTCCTTCACAATGGTGTCATATGTGCTGCCTCCAAGGTCTTATACACTTGCCAGTAAAAACAAGTGCCTTATAAATGCTTTCTGCGACCCCCCACCTCCCCCCCGTCCATCTTGAAGGTACTTTCTCCAAGGTTGTTTCAGAATAAAACAATTATTCACAGGGCGCACTCACAGGTTGTCCTTCCCTCGTGACCTTCCGAGCACTTACAATGGCTTCCAGCTGTCTCTTTGGGACTCGTAGGGAATATTTTTTAAACCCAAGTCACTTTGGTAACAGCCTTACTGTTGATTAGCCAGGCTTCATTCCAGGGGTGAGAGATAATTGTCCCCACCTTGAGGCTCCGTTGAGTTTCATTATTTTGTTTGCAAAGTAGAGGGTCGTTGTCCAAACATTGAAAAATAAAACTTAATTACACGGAAAAAGTAACAGTTAATTAAAGTGATAATAGATTAGCTTAGCTTCACACAACCCTGTGCAAAATGATAGAGGATTAAAGTTGGAAGTTTAATAAAGTATGTGTTGAACAATTAATCAACTTCAGTTTTAGTCCTTTATCCTCTAGATCAGGGGTGTCAAACTCAAGGCCCGGGGACCAAATCCGGCCCGCGACTTCATTTCATGTGACCCCACAAGAGCTTGCAAAGAATATAATATGTTTATTATACGGTTACAGTACATGCCGCTTTATAGAAGCACATTGCCCATAAACTACATGTCCCACAATGCATCTCAAATTAGACTTTTTTCTCGGAATTTGACATTTTCTTTCAAAATGTTACTTTTTTTTCAAAATGTCACTTATTTTTTTTTGTTTTTCCAGAATTTGACTTTTCTTTTTAAATCATTTTGTGACGTGCACACTGAAGAGACTTGCAATTGTGTGCCCTTGACTTCTGCTTTCAGACGTAGTTAATTATGAAGTTATTACCCTATCCGATAATAATCCAATGCAGAGGCAATAATGTTAAATTATACATTATTTTATATATATTAAATATTTATATATTTATTCTTATATAGTCTTATATATAAAACTGGCCCTTTGAGTACAACCATGATGCTAATGTGGCCCGAGTTGAAATGGAGTTTGACACCCCTGTTCTAGATACTTGGGAAATATAAAATGTTACATTTACAACAACTAAACTATATTACTGACAACTGATCAAGCTCCATCTAATGATGAAAGTTACAAGATGTGTAAAAGTAAAATGATATTTTATCTGAAATGTTGAGAAATCAAACACAAAATGATAACATTTTACCATTTTCTAAATGTTTTACAGACTAAAAGTTGTATTGTTCCTATAAAAAAATATCAGACATGACTGGTAATCAGAAATGAAAATGAAGAATTAAATCCCAGGATTGAACACATTTAAAATTAATCAGAAAAAGTAAAAAAAACTGTGAATCAAGCTCAATATTTTAGGTCTGAATTTATTGATTGAAAAATTATCTGCAGACTAATTAGATACTATACATATAATCGTTGTCATTGGTTGAACACCCTTTTTTTAATATCTGACTTGTTTTTGACCTTTATTTGATGGTTAGATGGTTAGATGGTTATGACTTTGGTATATTGACTGCATTTCGATTATTTATTCAGTTTTTACGACTTCTCAAAGAGCTTTTACACATAGAGAGTCATCATTCACACACATTTATACAACCATGCACCTCAAGGAAGATAACAGTCACACACATTCACACACCTTTAAGGCCCTGACNAGATTCATGTACTCCAATGGATCATTTGGTGTGGGATTAAAACAGAATTTTTTTCTGGCCACTTTGCAGGTGTGAGGTGGAAAACAAAAAGCTGTATAACAGCCTTCACCCTATTGATCACATTTGAAATGGAAACAGTGTCAAGACATCCAGAGCAACATCATTCATTTCATTCAGAGGTCTCAGTTCGTGTCCACCTGAATGGATGTAAGTCCAATTGTTCTTCTCTTTGATATCTCTGTTTTCTTTCCAGAGGGAAATATCTTGTGCTTTTTAGCTGATAAATTGCTGCACTATTGTTCAGCAGTTTATAGTCTCTAACTGTGTCGTTCTGTTTTTTGCTGCTGGAGCAAAGTGGTGTATAGGTGGAGTTTTTTTAAACTTTGTTTTCAGAAAACCGCTGCCTTCCTTAGCCAACACGAGCTGAAAGCAGTGAGAGCGACCAAATAATAGAGTTGGGAAGGGCCAACCAGCTATAAACCAAAGCTTACTAATATTACTATACTATACTATGATATTACGGCAGTGGCTTCAGTCATAGGGCGTGGACTGTATGAGCTGTAGGGCTCCCCGGGTCAAGTCCCCGACAGACCTAAAAATTATGGAGTGTGGGAACTTGGAGAGGTCCCAGTTCACCTCCTGCCCTGCTGTGCTTGCCCTTGAGCAAAGGCACCGGAACACCCTCCTTTCCCCCCTCACTCCCATTGCTCCCCGGGCGCTGTGCAATAGGCTGGCCCCACTGCTCCTAGTATAGACTCCTGGTGCTAGGATGGGTAAAAAAAAAGCAGAGAACACATGTCACTGTGTGTGCTGTGTGCTCTGCATGTGAGACCATTAACGAGGGTTTCATCCCTCCCAATTCTATTCTACATACTATACTATGATATACTATACTATAACATACTCAAGCTCTTTAAAGCTGAGGGAATATTTAGATGATACTTCTCCATAGGTTGATCACTACGAGCGACCGCTTTCACACTGTTTTTATATTATTATTTCTAGAATTAAATATTGATTCTTAGTTTCTTTAAAGCACTGTATATACCATGTGGGCTGACACTGGTTGGATTTTCTAGCCCAATTTTCCCATCAGTTTGTAGTTTGTCTCATTTAAGGTAAAATACATTTTTCAGATTGGTTTTGATGTTTATTTTGTTCAACAACATCCCTAAGTCGGATTAACTTTTTCTTTATTGAGCAGGGACAGGCACATTACATATATATTGTATCTGATATAGCTACACTATAATTTCCATTTTGACATAAATGATCAATTGTACTGCTCATCTGGATTAAGGTCCAGGAGATGACTCACTTAGGAACCAGATGAAGCATCATCTTCATTCATTCACAACATATATTGACTGAAGGGTTGGTGGTTTGACCCCTGCTTCCTCTTGCAATGTACTCGAGAAAGATACTGAAACACAACTGCTTCTGACAGGGAGACTCAGGTAAAGCAACCGGAATCGAGAAATCAGAACATTCAATTCAACGTATATTGTTACGCAACTGACCTTAAAGGTGGGGTAGGTAAGTTTGAGAAACCGGCTCGAGATACACTTTTTGTTATATTCCATGGAATGCTCTTAACATCCCCATAGCAATGAATATCTGAAGTGCTTTGACAACAAATCCATAAAAAAATCTCATCTGTGGAAGCCGTAGCACAAAAAGCACGACCAATCATCTGAGCCGGCCCGGCTAAAATAACTGGATGGCCTACCTGCCTGTCAGCCTTCCATCTGTGCACAAACTTATCTCGTGCCCTCATTGGTCATGTGCGCGTTCGTGTGTGTTGGAGGAGGGGCTCTGTGAGGAAGTGGCATATTTTTCCCGGTTGTGTATTTTCAAATTCGCACTCGAGCTGGTTTCTCCAAAATGACCTACCCCACCTTTAAGCAATACATAACACATATTTTGTTCTACATTGATATTCAACAACGCTTGCTGGGCCATTATCTGCAGGGACAGAAAATGTTTTATTGCTCTTCTACTTTGCAAATAAACATGCCAAAAGGGAGAAATGTGGTGGATGTATAGCATATTGTGTGATTGCAATCTTCTTCTTATGTATTTTCCTGGTGCTGTGCGATGAAATCTCAGCTAGATAAAGGAAGCATTGCTGTTTTCATTCAAACACTGTTTCCTGTGGCATGAGGCCTCCTACGTATATGAGTGCTCTGGGTGGACCCACATGTATAGTAAAAGCTGTTTCTATGCTATTATTGTGGAACAACTGATAATAAGACGTGTTTCTGCCTTTATGTAGAAACGGAGCTTTGTCTGGGCCTGGTAATATTTTATTTGTCTCAATAAAATAACGAGGTAAATATCAGGAAACCCCAGCAAGAGACATTAACTGCAAGTCACTATTTTAATACATGAGATGTGGTTTATTGAAACGCTCTCGATCGGTTCGCTCCATGGTCAAAGCTGGCCGCTGCAGATTGGTTTTGGTGACCACACATTTCCACTCACTTCCTTTGAAACCTAATCATGTCTTCCTGTTTCACTTGGAATTCAAAGATAGGGCTTATCCCAGTGCACTGATTAGCAGCAAAAATAAAAACAAAGCCTTTTCCCATTCTGCGTTTTAAACCCAGTGATCTCTGACTGTGTGAGTAATACGACTCGGTTTTAAAGCTTGTGGTTCTGGGCTCTCCACATCTGTCAGACCTCTCACTTCCTCTGCCATGCATAACACTGACGGCAGTGACAGGCACCTCAACACGTGAAGTCATATTTTTTACCTCAAATGTTGTTATATACTCTGAAAGCCAGACGGTGCCAGGAGGGCTCCAAGCGGTTACATTTGTTGTGTTAGAGTGCGTTTCAGATACGGATAAATTATTACACAACAGCAGCTGTAGACACGCTGGAATGTGGAGTTTATTGTTGATTCTGTTTCCTCAGAGAGACGCTTTTAAGGAACTCAGATAAGACGACTTGCTGAATGAGAAGCAATGTGCCGTGTTTATAAAACATCATCAAGTGTTTGAAATGGGTTTCATTGGTTTGGTGGTAAGTGCAATGACTGCATTTGAGCTGTTGTTGCTGCTCTCTGCAGACATTTTGTTTTCACCTACAGTATCTCCTTACTTCATTTAGAGCATTTCACCAGTTGGTGTTTATATATGGTGTACGTGTTTTTTTCTATTTTTTACTGTAGATATATTTAATCTAGTGGTGCACATGTTAACGTTACACTGTACACCTATAAAGCTGCTGTGACATCTCAGTTTCCCTGCAGAGGATCCATACAAAAAAAATGCATAACTCGCAAAAAGTAAACACCTCTCCTAGATTTAAACAGAAAAAAGTATTCACAGTAAAACCAAGTATTCTTGAAAATAAATTGATAAAGAACTTATTTGCAGGTATGGAGGAACGTTAGCATGAATTTGGATCTTTGGGTGCGTCTCACTTCGGTTATTTTTCATTTCCTCGCTCCTCAGGCTCGGTATCACCGGAAGTTGATTTGTCTGCGCCATCTTGTTTAGCGTCCCAGTGGCCTTATTTTTGCCGGAGGACCGAGGACCGAGGAGCGAGGAGTGATAACGGAGGAGCGATAATCGAGGAACTACCAGACCATCCTCTGATGAAATCCTCAGACATTCGCCCCGCCCCCTTACTGTGTATCGCTCACTGATTGGACGATGCAGCGCATGCACTGATCTGGCTGCTGTCAGACGATCAGCTGTGCGGCGTCATCATAACAAACGGACGTCGCTTCACGTGACGCTCCGGAACCGAAGTGAGATGCACCTAGTGTAAGCGCTGGTTTGGGCTCCATCGTCTATCAGGGGTGTCAAACTCAAATACACAGTGGGCCAACATTAAAAAATGGGTACTAGTCGAGGGCTGGACTGGTTCAATGCTTATTGCAAAACTTATTGAAATGAACTTATAGCACATATTAAACCTGGAACTAACAAAGCTTAAATGATTGCCTATAAAAACAACATTAAACATTAAATAATCAGTTGCATTCATTT
Organism: Notothenia coriiceps; assembly: GCF_000735185.1. Lineage (NCBI taxonomy): Eukaryota > Metazoa > Chordata > Actinopteri > Perciformes > Nototheniidae > Notothenia > Notothenia coriiceps. The sequence goes on along the minus strand of NW_011366394.1, from coordinate 3,793 downwards.
CTTATGGCTCTATCTGCAGCTTTTCAAGAGTCATTTCTTATGATTACATTTCTCCACAGGCCAACAACAGCTTCAACAAAACTATTTCCCTCAAAGAGAAAACCAGACATGACCTGTTGACGTGAGAGAAAAGGTGTAGAAGGAAAACATCCCATTGAAACTCAGCGTTGCTGCTCTGTGATTCTAGGTCAGATACCTTGGGCATCTCATCTTGGGTGCATACTTAGCATCTCATCTCGGGTGTAAGTTCATCAATGTTTGGGCTCAGGCTCTGAGCGGAGGAGACCCTCAGGATGGAGTGAAGGTATGCCTGCAATATACCGGCGGGCCAGATCTAATAGTAATTAGAAATTATCCTGCGGGCCGCAATTAAATCCACCACGGGCCTGATTTGGCCCCCGGGCCTTGAGTTTGACACATGTGGTCTATAATATGTAATAATATGTTTAAATTCTTTTAAACAATTAGGTGATTTATCGATCAAATAAAGTGGGTAACGGTTAATCTGGGCTTTCTTGCCTACTGCTTTTTTGAATCATGGTTAATATTTAGAACATAAAAAGCCCATTAGAGCTGCAGAGAGTTACATCTTGTACATTACATACAATCATTTCAGTCACTGCTATTTAAATAGAAATCAAGTTGTCCTTGGCATACTTTTTTAAACTATTAAAAAAGGCTCACTCAGAATCATCAATTGGGACTTTTAGGTATAAAGGACCAATTGTCACTCCAAGAACCCCAATGTGGGGGTTGCACGTTTTGAGTTCCCCCGTGACAACAGCAATACGTCCGTCAGTAAACCCTACAGCTCCGGACAAACTGCTTCATTCCTCGCAGGTATTTTCCAGCGCCTGTGTGTGATCTCACGGCTCAGACAGGTGGCTTGCAGCTGATGGAAACCTTATTCCCAGTGTCTGCTCACCCGCTCGCCCACTGCGTCAAGGTGAGGCCTCTCTGAATTATCTGGAGGTGAATTCCCGGCGGTGGCAACGGGATACGGTAGCAGGGCCAGAAAATGGAGCTCTCTGGAGGACCGGAGAGTTCATGAGGCGTAGAGTTTCATATCTTGTTGACAGCTCACAGGGAGCATTACCATGTGAGCCATTTGATTCCCTGTATGTCTGCGGGACTCTTTTTTCCCTCCTGATTTTCCTCCTCGTCCTCAGCCATCCGCAGTGAGGCACTGACAGAGTTATGCGAGACGAATGGCCAGCAGTTGTGGGTTTCGCTTTCAGGCGTTGTTCATGTCGTGAAGCGGCGACGCCAAAGGGATAAACCCGCTAGGAATTTTTTTTGTGGTGTGACACAGTTTTCATTTCCGACTACTGGCTGTCTCTGGTGGATCCGTCAGAAGAGTATTCTGCGGCTGTACGTTTGGTCACTTTAAAGACTGAGAGCTTTTGGAATTTCCCCTTCCTTCTTCTCACACAGAAACTATCCTCAAATGCTTGTGTTTGCCCTACAACTTGAAACAAGTATTGTCTTCTGTGATCTGCCATCAAAAGTCTGAACCAAAAACTCACACAGCCTCCCAACTGAGTCAGCGTGATTCACATGGCACGCGTATCCACAGTTGTTTGGACAGAAGGTCGATGTTAGAGGAAGATTTAAGAGTACCTGCGTGCAGCCGGCAGGTATGCAGCAGATCTGCAGGCCACACACATTCACCAAAATCCTTAATCATGTCTTTATCCGCTCTGAGAGAGAAAGAATGAGAGAGAAAAGTAAAAAGGCAGCAGGGCAGAAATAGAAAAGGGCACTGTTTGCTTCCCGGCCATGATAACAGGCTGTCTGTTTGTCTGTCTGCAGGATTACAGGAACAAGTACAGGCCCGAGTTTCATGAAAACTGGTGGAAGGGTGTAGCTTTGGCCAAGGTAGAAAACTCCAAGATCCAAAACGGAAAAAGGAATTTTCAAGGGGCAACATTCCCACGATATCCCATCAAGCCAGTAAAACAATTTTGGAAACTGTTTTTTTAAATGTGTAATGTGTCACACTTTCTTCTAATGTCCTTGTTGTTTGCACATTAAAGCTCATGAACACTGGGAAACCAGAAGACTTTTCATCTCAGGAAGGGAGATGCCATTCTAGTTTCAGCTAGTTTTGGTGTGTCTGATACTATTATTGAAAATATATTATCTTGCTAAATGTACTGCTAATATTTAAGTGGCAACCTTAAACAGAAAGAAATGAAATCTGGTCAAAATGTATTAAAAACTGTCAATAACCTTTATCCATTTATGATTAATGTATGGTTAATTCAACTGGAGCCAATTCATCTCATTGGGGTAATTCGTTCTCCACTGCTGAAATAATGTAAAAGCGTCACCCGTTAAATAAAAACTAACGGCAAATGAAAGTCAAAGATGTAAAGGAAGAGAGACAGAATGAACAGATCAAAGTGGGCAGTTTAGTGGGTGAAAGTGAGTTCACTACAAACAGCAGCTCCACTCTGTTTTCCAGAGGTTTGACACAGACTGATGCATTCAGCAGGGGCAGATTAGTCGGCCTGGAGCTCACGTTTAAAGGTCAGCCCTGATTCAGTCCTGGATAACAACATGCAAAAACAATTTGCCTGGCAATCTGGGAGCAGCGGTGTGGTCTCACTCAACAACAACAAGCACTGCCTCCAACTGTGTTTTAATGGCAGTGCAATTATGAAAACATTCATTATTAAAGGGTAATTAATCTACATATATACTGCAAACTACACACACAATCACACAAAGTTGATTATATATAAAGAATTTTAAATAAATCTTAAGATCATTTGATTCAGGGTTCCTACGGCTAAGTGTGAGGTAGATTTAGGACTTTTTTTAATGCCATTGAGAATTAAATGTAAGGATATTTTTTGTGACGTTAATGCGAGAAATAGGGTAAATGATTGAAAAAAATACATACAGAAATATATAAAGAAATATAAAATAATATTTAAAAATAATATATATATATAGATTGTTTTAAATGTCAGAATGCCCCTAACCCTGCAACATAAAAAAACAATAGTTATAAAATCAGTAATCCAGTTTTTCTCAGTATTTTGTCAAATTGATTTAAAGCATTTTTTTAACAAATTAAGGCCGTATTTGTAGATTGATTAATTTAATACATTGAAGGTTCAAGGTTCTTTATTGTCAAACTAACATACAGAGCTACAGAGTAATTATGACGTTGAAAATCTTAGGTCACAGGCTTCTCCAACAATGCAACACAATAATACAGATAAGCAGCATAAACAATATTAAAATATACTATATTAAAAGTAATACAAAAAGAAAAATAGTTTTAAAAAAGTGAGAAAAAAAAGTGGAATAGTGCAATACGAGTCTATATAAAGTTATTGGAATGATATATTACATAATAGATAATAATTACTAAGTAGCAGATTAATGTTATGAAACTGTTTCAACAGTTCGGTTGTTTAACAGTCTTATTGCCTGCGGGATGAAGCTGTCTCTGAATCTGTTTTTTTTAGTCCGGATGCTGCGGGAACGCCTGCCAGACGGCAGCAGACTGAACAGTTTGTGGCTGGGGTGATGGGGGTCTTTTATAATCCGGAGGGATTTCTTCCTGAGTCGCTGGGAGTAAAGGTCCTCCATGGATGGCAGCTCCGTCCTGGTGATGTTCTCTGCAGTTTTCACCACCCTCTGTAAAGCCTTACGATTGAGGGCGGTGCAGCTGCCGTAGCAGGCCGTGATGCAGCCAGTCAGGATACTCTCTATGGTGCACCTGTTGAAGTTGCAGAGTATCCTGGAGTCCATGTTGAACCTCCTCAGCCCGCGGAGG
>NW_011366393.1:0-12459 GCF_000735185.1 Notothenia coriiceps | reverse complement strand
TCAAATCGGTGCAGTCAGCACGATAGATTCAAACACAGAGACGAGACAAGAGGAGAGAAGCAGTCGGAGTAATTTCAAATGGCGGAAGGTAGACAGCGAAAACAGAGCATTTAATTACATTTTCTCTTACTGGACCTCTTTGAAATGCAATTGAATACCCCTGCATTATAGCAACAATAATAATAATAATAACAGCAATAATAATTGGGAGGGGGGGCGCGGCTGTTCTTATGTTCTCTGAGGGGAGGCTCACCTTCCCACACTTTGAAAACCCCTGACATTACCCAAAGCACCTGAACGCCAGAAAGCAAGTATTTGAATCTTTCAAACTGGATGTTAGACAAACTTTACCCCGCCAGCTCCCTGGTTCAAAGTCTGTGTAATGTCAAAATGAGCCCATGTGTGGATATATAATGAATAGCAAGAAAGTGGGCATGCAGATGACGTTTTTATCATGGAACAGAAATGTCCAACTTGAGGGACGACATGATGGAAACCTCCGCATGTACGGTAAAATCAACAGACAAATTCAAGGTACAGCATGAGACTTGGTTGCGGGCTTGCCTAAAACCGAGTTTTTTCATTTAGTAAGATCGCTTGAAAAATCTCCTGTTGTGTGCCAGTGATGTAAATGAAACAATCCAGAGGCCCTTGTCTGACCAGCCCACCTGTCCATCTTTTTTGAACCTATCTGTCTCTGTACCTGTTGACTTTATATATGTCTGGCTAAGCTACCTCTCTTTATCTGTGCTGTCCCTGTATCTGTCCCTCACTATACCTGGCTCTCTGATCTGTCTTGCCTTGGCAATTAATTAGAAAGTTGACATCTAATCCAATAATCTTCGCGGCTCTACTGTCAGCTGTCTTCCCTGGCTGTGCCACTCCCTTAACTACCAGCCATCCTTCCAACCTAACTTCTGTTTATCTGGTTATCGCCTGTGTGTTTCTCGGTGTGTGGTTATTATCAGGTCACACAGGGTTTAGCGGTTGGCTGATGAAAACATGCAATAAGTATCCTGTAGTTGCCGTGGTAACATAATATGTAGAGCATGCTGAAGGTGCCCCGCCTCCTGTAGACCTCACCTTTACTTTGACAGACAGTGTGCAGAAGGACTTTAGGCCAACTAGGTTCAAATTACACCTCTGAACTAATCTTACGATTTTGCAACACTCCATGCCTTTTCCAACACACACACATGTCAGGAAAGCTTTGGACGTAATACTGCCATGGAACATTTGGTTTGACCCACATCAGGATACTTTCTCCTAGTTTGAAACACAGGTTTTCTGTTTAAAAAAAGATGCAGTCTCCACACCCAAGCCAAAATAACCCTTTATATTTTCTCAGACTATTCCAGAGCCACAGACGGGAACCACTGCTCATGACTACATCTGTGGAGGTGCCCTTTAATATTCAAATGAGTTTGAAACGTGCAGTTAAATTTACCTGCAAATTAATGTTATTAAATTTGAAAAATGTTATATTAAGATTAATTAAAATGAAATTGATTTGCAAGTTAATTATAGCAGCAATTATTGACCAGATTTTTTTGTCAGTGAATTTACATTTTTACATTTAGGCAATAAGCTAATGCTCTAATCCTTATTGGTTCAGTGCAGCAGTTAAACCACACTGCCATTACAATTACCGACAGTACAGCGGAGTAGTTACAGGACAATACGTTTTTGAATTAGATCTTCTTTTGTATTTATCATCATCATTTGAAAATGAGAGAAAAAAAAGTCAACATAAGCTGTACCTGTTTTCATCTAATCATGTCGTACACACAAATATGGCTTGTTTGAACTGGAATGGACTCTAGGTAAAGCTAATCATATTGTAACATCAACATATAAACACTCGGAAAAATAGGAAACCCTTAAGATTTAAGTGAAACCTGAGATAACTTCCGGATATTCAACCAGTGTTACTGTTATTTCAGAACGTTCAACAGAGCATGCACTGAAAACAGTCATTAGATCAACTTAAACTGAGGTCATGGAAAACCTTGTACATAAACAACAACAAAAGTATGATTGGGCTCACAGTATTTGTGTTATTACAGCAGCTTTGTGGTTTGTGCATCTGTGTTTATATAAGTGTGTGTGTACATGCATTTCCTGTGTCTATGTACAATTAAGTGCATGGAAATGTTTGGATGTAGATTTATCTGCACATCCGTGTGTGTGTGTGTGTGTGTGTGGTGTGTGTGTGTGTGTGTGTGTGTGTGTGTGTGTGTGTGTGTGTGTGTGTGTGTGTGTGTGTGTGTGTGTGTGTTCAGGTGTGTCTGAGTGTGTTCAGGTGTGTCTGAGTGTGTGCAGGTGTGTCTGAGTGTGTTCAGGTGTGTCTATGAAATCAGATGAGCTCATTGTAGCACTATGAATGGCAATCATACAGGCCCCCTCTCGGCAGCCGGGTGTAGCCTACTGAAACCCAAACAAGAGATGGAGTGTGATAATGCACACACACAGACACACACACACACACACACACACACACACACACACACACACACACACACACACACACACACACACACACACACACACACACACAATATGACATGAGATGCAGGTCCATTGTGGCACTTACACCCTCACGTCTCACTGCCAGGTGATCTCATGAGAGAGAGAGAGAGAGAGAGAGAGAGAGAGAGAGGGCAGGGGGGAGAGGGAGAGAGAGAGCTGCAGGCAAGGAATTAAGACACCTTACCTTCATATATGGACTTGCTGTTGTTTATACACTTTTGATAGGCTCATTACTTTCTGTCAGTTAATAAGTAATACAAAAATTATATAAATGGTTGAGAGACTGCAATAAACCATAATTTGGTATAGCTATTAATTTGCTGATTAAGTTTTAGATGATTAAAATAATTTGGTTTGTTCCATAACATGTGAAAACTTAATGAAAAATGTTGGTTCTATTTCCCTAAAGTCCAAGGTGATGCCAGTAGGGTCTTATTTGGACAGTCCAAAACCTTAAGCTATTCAGCCTCAGGCAGTAAACCATTTTTCAATAATTTTTGAAAATTAAAAGGATTAATCAGTTTTTCTAATACCTGGTGATAATATTTCTGTCTATCAGTTGACCAACCATCTTGACTTGACAAAAGCATGGTTCACAGATTACATTGTGTGATGCCTTCCACATAACAGTAGTTTTCACTTATGTTGTCTGTTAGTCCTTTTTTCAGAACTGGGCTGGCATAGCTCCACTTAACTTAACCCTGAGAAAGGGCCATAAGAGCCAGGAACACCTGTCTGGCTGCACAGAGCCGTTAAACAGGCTACAAGAAAAGCAACTATCACACATATGTAATGTGTATTATTCATAATAACAAGCAAAAATTATTTCCACTTTTATTGACTATTATTGGAGTTCTGAGATGAGGAATGAATCATTTACCTGCATTTCATTATCTAACTCTGCAGTGTAAAACAGAGCTAGTTTATGAAACAAAACGAAAATTAAGGGGTGAAAGCATCTGGTGACACGTCGCAAACAAAAACCAAGTCACGTTATCTTACATAATGGTTACAACCACACACACACAGACACTCTGTGACCCCAGCAAGCCCCCAAAACCCCTCACGTTCCCCACCAACCCTTGCCCTCCGACCTTAGGCTGTAAACAGGTGGGCGCTGAAGTGGCAGTGGCAGGGGGGGGGGCTCTAATTAGAGTGGTGGACTGGAAAAAACAGACTTCTCCTCCTTCACTTCTTCCGTCAGTGACCAACAGTCCTGTCACTGGTAAAGTAATAATAGTATGTCGTAGCTAAATATGAAGAGAAGAGCTAAATATAGAAGTGTGTACCTTATCATAGAGCAATCAGTAATGATTTAACTTTTTGGATTTGATTGAATTAACCTCAATCTTTCTCCTATATAATAATTCTAACTATTACTTCAACTGTTCCTGTATGTAACAAGTGCAACATTTTTGAATAGGGATATTCGTTGTGAATGTTTGTGGATTTTACCTCCTGATTTCATTTGAGGTTTTGCTAGTTTAGTTTCAGTTTCTGTTTCAGTTTCAAAAAGGTTTTTAGTTTTTATTTCATTCAGTTTTACAGTTGTTTTACTTTGTTTTGGTTAAGGTCAGGTAACATGTGGGTACATTAACTAAACACACAGATGGAGAACTGTATAGTCAAGACTGCAATTGTTTATGTTGAATATTCCCAATAATTTAGTGTCCAATGCCAAGTCTTTTTTTAATCAGTTTTTCAATTTTATTTTTTCATTCTGATATAATTTGTCATAAGTTTCAGTTGACTATGTTTCTACGATATCCCTGTAATTTTCTTTTTAGAAATGTCTCTTCATACAATTCGATTAATATACTTTGCTATTGCTTTGGCGATGGATAGACACTTGCAAAAGAAAGTGACTTTTACATTTTGAACTCAACTGTTCCTTTAAGAAGATAGCGAGGAGCAGTGGTGAGAGGGATGGGGGGATGGAGGGATGGAGGGATGGAGGGCAGTCACCTGTGGTGTGGGAATGGAGCAGTGCTCTCCACAGGGGTGGGAGGTTTCTCCTGCCCCTCTTCCCCACTCCACTTACCTCATCCCCCTTTTCACCTCCTCCTCTCTTTTGGATACAGCTGCAGGAGGGGCGCTGTGGGTGGGGGTACAGGGAGGGGGACACAGTGACAGAAAAGTGACAGAAATCAGGATGATGCATAGGATGACTGTTGTATAGGTGTAGTTTCATTATATTATAGCTTCAGAAATCATTAAATCGATGTTATGAGTGTAATGTGAAAAAAAGATGATTCTTTTATGACTATTTCCAAAAGTAAGATCGTAATATGCAACGTACCAAGTTTTTAATGTGTTTGTTTGTATAATACTATTTAATTTCTGCTTGCATTACTGTTATTTCTTTATATTTACAACATTTGTGTTACTGTTAAATGTAATGCATTATATGACGTAGAATATTTGCACTTCTATAATTGTATTGGGACAGGGTGTGCAGTCACCCAGTCAATAATCACTGTGCTTGTAAAGTTATTTGATTACATTTTAAAATCCGCGCTTGATTATTGGTTATTGTACATTTTGAGCTGAATTGAAAGTGTTAAAAGGATCTCTCTTTTTCCCCGGTCATTGTGAAAAAATATGTTTGCAGCAAATGTGTCAATAACAATTTTAGTGACAACTTATAAAATGATATGACATACTTATGAGTGCATTTCTGTGTATGTGTGTGTGTGTTGCCCCCTGTCCCCTAGGCAGCTGCTTCCAGATGACCCCCAGCAGCGAGCTGTCACTGGACATCTGCATCACACACACACACAAGTTAGTGTGCCAGTGCGTGTACATACGAGTGTGGTGGCCTCTTTTCTGCTTGGTTGGGATCCTGTCACAAGTATTTGAAGCGTCTCGCAGCCACACACACTGACAATCACTGACACTAACCACAGGAGACGGATAGACAGATGTAAGTGTGTGTGTGTGTCCGTTTGTGTGTGTTGCTGATGTTAACGATGAGAGTCGTGTTACTCCGGTGCCGCCGAAATCGCGGCCCATGACCTCTTGCAAGCAGACATATGCATGCAAACGCACAGCTACTGTAAGTGTAAGAATCCTCATAACATAATAAAATAAATATAAATGTTTGACATGATGAGCATTGACCCTCATTTCTTTGAGGTCTGACTGAACTGTGTCAGTAAGTATCGAAAAATTACTCATTACGATACATTTTGCAATCATTACATCAGTTTTAAAGTAACTCTTAAAGACACAATCTTCGGATTGCAGTTGTACACATCCAGCATCCACACTTTGTTTATCTCCCTAGTTAGATTTCTATGTTCAATTCATGTGTTCGCATAGCATTTTTAAATGTTGACCTCACCATTAGTAGATATACTGTTGTTGGGTCCATGACAACCATTTGGTTGTAGCCATGTTTGGATGTGATATAGCCTCATATTTAAGACTCAACCTGTACAAGAGAAAACAAGGAAAGGTGAAACAGAATTAAAGAAGTATATTGATGATGTGAGATTTAATTCAAAGTGAATGTCATTGACTTAAAACATTTGAATATAAATGTAGGTAAGGGTTAGGGTTACTTTCCCTCAATTCTTGTTATGTACTAAATATGAATGACAGTGTTTGTCAGCTGAAAGTGGTAATGAATATTAGGATTTGTTTCAAGTCAATATTGAGGCTTAAAAATCTGATGTCAGGACCAAAATTGAAAAAAGAAATTGCAAATAGGCACTGGCAGCAGATGTGACTTACTGTAAAATTATTAGATTTACATATTAAATAAAGGCTAGGAATAAGTTTTGGTTGGAAGCGACGGTGGCTATTGGTTCTCATTCAAACTCAGTTTTTCGAAATAAACTTGCATTTATTTTATCATCACTTAGGACAAAAAAACTGAACCAGCTCCTTTACAATTACAGCTCAACATGAGAAATTAGAAAATAAGAGACAGACAGGATGTGGGAACTTTTCTCCCCAGTCGTCTCTAACTCTTTCTGCTGTGCACACAAGCTGCACGTCTGACAGAATTTTCCGGCAATCTCCTATAATCTGTTGAAACAATGTGCTGAGGTGTGTGTGTGTGAGTCTGTGTGAGAAGGGTAAGGTAGGCCAGGGTCCCACACCACTGTGATTGGGGTCAAAGGTCGTCAGGGAACCAGGGAGCTGTCATGCTCCATTACTCTGTGATCTGGGACAGAACTAAAACCAGAGCGAGGCGCACTGAAAACTTTTTTTTCTCCATTTAACAGCCCCATTTTACACTCATCTGGACAGTTACAGGTTATGCATGGACACACACACACACACACACACACACACACACACACACACACACACACACACACACACACACACACACTGTATTCAAGTTCATATCGGTGTTTTTTAATTAAAGCAACACACGCCCAATAACTATTTTATACAGTAGATCTGCTGGTGGGATTTTTTTCATTATCGTTAACATGTTTACACCAATGTGTCTCATTAAACCAAGCAGCAAGTGTTGTTTTTTTCTTTTAATTATCCTGCATTAAAGAGTTTTTTCTTCAATCAGTAGCTTGGACTAAGAGTATGGGTTGGCGATATCGATAAAATCTGCCACAACTTGAAATCATTGACAGAAAAAACTTGTTGTGTATCCAATTAATATATATCGGACAAGTTACAGTAAGTCTTTGAAGGCCAACTCCTGTCCTTAACCTAGTCAATTCTTTGATTGGGAAAGTAAGGAAACCAAAAAAAATGTCATGGTAGCTTTTGAACTGGGGTAGCAAATAACCATAAATGCATCTGCTTCCTGGAAACCTGTCTTAAAGGCCCAGTGAAGTGTGCACCTGTGCATGATCTGTTATGCTAATATGTATAGTAATGACCAAAATTGTCTATTGAACCCATATCAAAAGATATTGGAATAGCAATGAATTTGACGAGTTTTGAATTTGCCGCCTGGAAATCTGCAGTTGACCTCCGCCTTCGTGGGCGTGGCTTGCGATCTACTGCGGGACGTCACGAGATGGACGCCGCCGCACTATTTACATTCACCACCGTTCATTTTTTCACTTTTTCAAAGTCGAATTTCTCAACGTTTTTGAGCGAGTATTTTACTGGAAAGTGTTGCGGAGTCGACTGGAAGTGATTGCCAATCGAGAAAACCTGACAATGGAGGCGACAGTGAAGAAAATCGGAGGAAAAACACACGGGAAGCGATGCATTGCCGCTGGCTGTAGTAATGTCAAGTCTGCCGAAGTGGCGATGTTTCTGTTCCCAAAAGATGAAGGTGAGCTTGGCTGGTGTCATTGTTTTGTAGATTCGTTGATGGTTCATGACAAATAAAGGTCACTGGTCGATTCGAGAGAGAGAGAGAGAAAGAGAGACTGAGAGAGTTACAGGGTTGATGTTAGCATCTGGTGCTAGCTCGGAGCTAACGGAGATTAGCTGTTTCAACAATAAGGAGAGGGAGAGTACTCTCGTGTGGAACTGAGAGAGATAACGTCAGCTCAGGGAGGTAAAGGACTCTGAGTAATTAGATTGTAAACTGTAGCCTAAGTTATCTCAGTGGGTTTGGTCATCTATGTAAACAAATATTTCCATCTATGTAATATTAGTTGTATAAAATAGGTTAAGAAATCCTTCCAATTTTTTTTGATTATTGAAATATATGTTTCATATGAGTGTTGAGAGCTGTATCCATAAATCTCTTAATGTCGCCCTCAAAGTGCACCAGATTGATCACTTTCCTCATCTATCCTGTCCGAAAAGCTGTCCAAATCAATCATTTCTCTCACACTAGTATCACTTTCCAAAGTCTCCACCATGTTTACAATCACAACTGGGTACATCTTGTGACGTCACAGCCACTATCGTCTGCAACTTCCGTTAGGCTCAGACGGCAAAATTAATAATTCATTAATTCATTAATTATGAATTATTAAAAATTATTTTAGCCAATAACAGGCACAATGATATGTAAGGAATGAAACTGCCATTTCATTTTGGAGCAAAAAAATGCACTTCACTGGGCCTTTAAATTGTTTCTTTTTTGCACTGACGCACCAGACAGCACTGAAGGTCGAATCAGAATATTAAGCAGGAATTTCTGAGTTCCTTACTGATGTAACGTTCAGCCATGCACCTCTCTACCTTGAACATAACCACTGAAGAATGTTGATTTGAAAAGGTTGTAATGGGTTTTTCCTTTCTATTCTGAGGCAACTTTCCACCATCTACCTACGTACACACTATTTCCCTGACAAGGTGATCTTAGCTGTCCTCAGCCTATTCATCACTCCAACAGGCTGCCTGACATAATGTCTACTAGCACTGCGGAGAAAGACACATGTGATGATGGAGCGCACAGTTGGCCGGGGCAACAGGTGTGTGTGTGAGAGAGACACAGGTAGATAGTCTTTAATCTTTCGCTCTGCCTGGTTAAGTCAAGATAAGATCAATCAGGTGAAACTACATTTACTTTAGCAAGAAAGTGGTTCTAGAGTCCTGAACTGCCCTTCTGTGCAACATCACAGATAGACAAACTACATAATTATGTATTTAGCTCATTTAGCATGCCCTAGGTTCATATACTGCAGAGTGGCCACATGGACTCACTACAAGGGCATCCAATACCAACACATGTGCATTGGGTGTCTGGACTTCATCTTATTACACTGTAAACCCATATGTTTCAGCATTAGAAACTCAGAGAAGGTGACATAGAAGCAAGAGCGAGAATTCTGCCAAGCATGAAAGGGAGGGAGAGAGGGTGTTGGTGGATGAGTCAAAGAAACAGGACTTTCTCCCAGGGGACCTGTGTCTCATGTGAAACTAAAAGTTGAGCTATTTTTACTGACAGTTATGTCAATGAGGCTAAGTCAATATATGTCCTATGATGAAATGTGTACCTTTTTTAAAACCTTAACAACTACTGTTACTGTGACGCAACTGAAACATCTCTGAGTCATGTGTTACAACGCCAACCACGCTCAAACCTTCTGCATCAACATAGGTAAAAAGGATGACGCCGGGGGTTTCTTTCCAGTGGCTAAACATTTACAGTAGGGCTGAGATCCCATTATGTATCTTTGTTGTGTCCGAAGTCCAGCCTGTTTTGGTACAAGTTGGTGAGAACCTCAACACTGCAATGAGTAGCTATGGTTAAATCTCTGCATACATGTAAACAGCCAGCAGCAGAATAGCTTAGCTCAGCATTAAGACTTAACGGGAAACAGCAAGCATGGCCCTATCCAATATGACTCTTTGTGCTTCACAGCTCAATAATTGACACCATACATCATGTTTGTCACAGGGTTTTATGCTGGACAATTCCTTAAGTCTGTGCAGTCATGGGGTAGCTTAATTACTCATTATGAATTTTACCAAAATGACTTAAATGCTATTGTCGCAAAATACTTTGATGCATTGACATCCCTGTGTCATCTCATTGCCTTGATTTGTTTATATATTAAATGAGAAATGCAAACCTGTCCAATACCCCCTCTGCTGTGTGTGTGTGTGTGTGTGTGTGTGTGTGTGTGTGTGTGTGTGTGTGTGTGTGTGTGTGTGTGTGTGTGTGTGTGTGTGTGTGTGTGTTGTGGTGCGTGTGTGTGAGTGTGTGGTCTACTTACCTCACTGGGTGCTGTAGGAAAAACATCCGAACATGAATCAAAACAGCAAAACACAGATCAAGATAAGGCTGTTCTGTCGTATGACATGTCTGTTTTGAGTGTGTTCCTCTCAGAAGAGAGAGGAGGTTTCTGTGTGTGTGTGTGTGTGTGTGTGTGTGTGTGTGTGTGTGTGTGTGTGTGTGTGTGTGTGTGTGTGTACTGTACGTGTGAAAAACTGTAAAAGGGAGACACAATGTTTAGGAAAGACACAATGATGGCAGGACATAGAGAAATAAAAGCAGGCTACAACTAGTTTTAAAGCCACATGCTGCCACCAACTCAAATATCTGTCTTTGATTGGAGCGTTCTCTCAGGCCAGATAAGGAAAGCGACAGCAGTGTTTGTTTGTACGTGGTTTTTCAAGCTGCGGCTTTCAAGGCATCTCGTTTTCCCCTGAAGTCTGATAACACACATTAAAGGCTGGTACTGACGGAGCCGCATTTATGAGCCATGTAGGTGGGCAAAGCATCCTGGCAACAGGAAACAAAAGAAGGAAACAAAAAAAGTAATGTCCATATATTATTTCATTTTTTCAAAAAGGGTATATGTATCAGTATTTGTTCATCAGCCTCCACCGTAGTTAAGGTCTGCTTTATTCCAGATACTTAAACTACTCTGTTCAAACCATACCAAGAACACGGTCAGAACAGGGATGATACACATATTCACATGCTACATGTTTTGTATGTCAAAAATCCACTTCAAAGTCTTTCATTGCAGGTTTTTTTGGCAGTATAACTACATCACACCACCTTTGTCACTGCTATTTATTTGCACGGCCACAAGAGGTTTCTTGGTAGGTATACGTAATCATACTTTATTTTACAGTGACTATTAAAAGTAAGAAGTGAAAAACAATCAATACGTTTTTCTAGGTTAGGACAATCTCTCTCAAATGTCTTGATATTGAGATTCTCTCAGTGATAGAGAAGTTAATGTTCTAATTTAATGAGAGATAGAATCACATTCTTTGTAACAAAAAAGAGAAGAAGAAAAGTAGAGTAATTTTCTTCATACATTCTAATATAATTGTAATGTAATAATTGATGCCAAACTATTCAAAATAAACAATATGTTGTTCTGTAAAATGTGTTCAAGGGAAGTCAGAGAATACACATGATTGCATTTATTTGTAAATCAATGAAAAACATAGACACAAACAGTATCCACAAAAGATTGTTCATGGCCTGAAAACATTCACAGAGATCTGTCAAACCAGAACAACCCTGAAACAATCCTTACCACTGCAATAAGTTGACACTAATGTGTGTGCAAAAATGATGACATCACATTAACTAAAGAAACACCAGCCAAGCTTTTACAAAAGTTAATTTTTTAGACTTAATAAAGAAGTAGGAACTAATCCCAGCTGATAACTGTCCGTCACATCTCCTGTAACAAACATGTCGTGAAACCCGCCATCATTTCTCTAAAAACATTCCCAGCATGTCACAGTCTTAACTTCAATAAAAAAGTATAACTCCTCAACAATCACTGGCCCATCTACTGCACTTCCATATGTTGGCAGAGCATTTCCAGCGAAGGAATAACATTTAGTGAAGAGTGGGATTTCATATATCCTCATGAAGTCTTCTGTGCTTTTCCTTTAAAAAAAGCAAAACTTATAAGTGAGAGTGTAAAAATGTTTGATGAGGGATGGGCTCAAGACTTTAAAGTGTTTAACTATTTTTCTCCCCCCGAGTCTTTCATCTCTCCCTCCCGGAGACATTTTAATATGTTACACATTAACTCTACAGATGGTGTTGGAGGCGACAGACCAACGTGTGCGTGGCACAGGCGTGTAATTGTGCCGTCGCTCGACTCGGCGGTTTGTTTTCCAGGCTGGGAGATGATTGGAGCTGATAAGACGAACCTCTAAATATAAAGTTGTGGAATCATTAAAACCATGTAAATATTCCCCTCCAATCCCTTTACACTAATCCTCACCATGGCCAATGAAACCATTCATTAGAAAATCATCAGCTTTGCAACATTCCAGGATTTTTGACTTTGCGTGTGTGTGTGTGTGTGTGTGTGTGTGTGTGTGTGTGTGTGTGTGTGTGTGTGTGTGTGTGTGTGTGTGTGTGTGTGTGTGTGTGTGTGTGTGTGTGTGTCCCTCTGCCCTTAGGCAGATCCCCCAATCAATGATTTGGAGTCATGACAGAGGACTCTTTAACATAAATGAACACGTAGCTTATCACACAACAGTCACCTGTTTTTCTTTATGAAAGCCATACTTGTAAATATCCAAACGCCATCGTCCCATGACGGCCACAGAATCAGTCAA
>NW_011366392.1:0-6065 GCF_000735185.1 Notothenia coriiceps | reverse complement strand
GACGAGAGGCATACTATGAGAGCTGGTCAGAGGGATGCGTTCAAATTTAGTCAGTAATTTGGGGAACTGTCGAAATGGCGAACGCAGATCAAGTTGAGCTCGAAAATCCTCCAGCATCATTGAAGTCTCCGGTTTGGGAACATTTTGGTTTTGTAGTTACGTACAAGGATGACGGGCAAAGACAGGTGGACCGAACCAAAGCTGTTTGTTGGCATTGTTCAACTAAAATTGGTTACGCGGCTGGCAATACATCAAACTTGCACACTCATTTGAAAAGGCATCACCCGAACGTGAATATCACCGGTACCAAAAGACTGAAGTGCAAACCCAACTCCCGCTAGCATTCAAGCCTCCACCACTCGCAAAACGTTTAGACTGAGCCCAAGCTATTACAAACGCCAAATATCCTTATGTTGCCATATTAGCAAAGCGCTACCTGGCTGTTTGAGTGAATATTCACAGTTTAATAATAATTGAAAAGCCAAAACTAATAGTTTATGTTTTGTGAGTACTAGTACAGTAAAGTTCGAATACAGATTATTTCAGTTCATCGAAATGCTCCACCTTAATGTTTATTTTATTATATTTTGTATTTATTTGAGTGAATACATTATTCAAGGTTTAATAATAATAAAAAAATATATATATATATTTTATGTTTTGTGATAATTCTTTCTGCTGTACCGAGGTACGTACCGAACCGAAATGTTTGTGAACCGTTACACTCCTACTGATAATCCATCCCGACGGGGGCGCCGGGTTTAACAGGTTAAGGAAGGCCAGTTTATCCAACACTAGTTTAACCAATTCAGTATCCAACCTAGTGTCACGATATCCTCCGAAACAGAACTAAAATGTCGATCAATATTTTTGTTTCACTTTGTGCGAACCACATTAACTGAAATACAGGTGGTAAAGCACCCAAAGAATGATGGTCATAAATAATTTCCAGTGAAAATGTTAACTGTCAATAAAAATGCAGCCATTACATAAAAATGTCACTTCCACATCTGACTTCCACTAATGCTGCCAAAATCACTGCTTAACTGTGTTTTAGGACACTTCCAAATAGGATAGAGGCAAAAATAATGACATACTGTACCACACAGGAAAGAAGCATTGGTTCGTCTGATGATCACCAACATATGCAGGATGGGCCATAATCTGAGTCTAATGCCTGATTAAATGCATGATCAAAACTATTTGATTGGGGTTTGAGAAAGATGGTGTCGATATTGCTCTTTGCTCTTGACAGAGAACAGTCATAATGAACTTGACATAATTTAACCTCATAATATATACTATTAAAGCATTTAACAAACAGCTAATACTGACATGTTTCAATCTGAAGAGCATAAAACTGCTGTTGTACAGATCACTACTACACAGCACCTTTGAACCAGCTTCTTCATCTCAGTCTTTGGGAACACTCAAGTGGGCACTTAGTTGTGTTTTAAAAGAAAATCCTATTTCATGATATTGATTTTAATTTTGTTATTAAAGCGCCTTGGGACTTTTGTAAAAATGAATACAGATCTGTGCTTGAATATAATGCATTTGGAAGGAAATTAAGGCTGGAAGAAATGAGAGCTAAAGATAGGCTTTGACACGTGTGTGTGTGTGTGTGTGTGTGTGTGTGTGTGTGTGTGTGTGTGTGTGTGTGTGTGTGTGTGTGTGTGTGTGTGTGTGTGTGTGTGTGTGTGTCATCTTGCCATCTATTGACAGAGGATATGTTCCATACTGATCACCTGCCTCATTATCACCTCATCAGTCTCAGTTTCTCAGTGACAGACACAGCACACACACACACACACACACACACACACACACACACACACACACACACACACACACACACACACACACACACACACACACACACACACACACACACACACACACACACACACACACACACACACACACACAGAAACAGATAAATGCTTACATTGATAACATATTACAAATGTTTTATTACAAATATTATGAATCTACATAAATGTTTATGAGTGACTGGAGTTTCTGGAGAGGTTTTACATAACAATTAGTCACCGCCAGTTCACTTGACTGGCAGATTAACAGGCATATATGCACTGTGGGCTTTGGCACTGAAAGCAGTTATGTGTTGCTTATTCAATGTCACACATTTTAAAGTGAAATTAAGAAATGATTATTTGCTTCATTGGAAAGAGAAATGAGTTACTGTACCAGCTATATGGTCATACTAGTTTTCCATTTCACTCCCATACAGTATTTAAATGACTTTCACAGGATTAGGCAGCCTTTTCTTTGAAATACAGAAAAGGCTCCTAGTAAATACCAGTAAACCAAACAATACAACATTACCATCATGCTTTTGCTGGTTGAACACTAAGAAATAAATAATATATCGCTAGAAAAAGTGCTATACTATAAGGGTAAGAAACATAAGCAGTAAGACGATCAGACACGTTAGAGAAAGGTTAGTCAAACGTATCAGCAAATGGAAACAAAAGGTAGACGTAAAATGATTACCTTGATAATGAATACCTACCTATGAAGTAAAACTAACTTGATAAACTAGATCAAATGTTTTTTTTTTTGTGCCATAAGGCATATTTAAGGACATTACAGGTGTGCTCAATGCATCAGTTCATACCAAAAGTATTTAAGAAGACCCTTTCCAAAACCCTTGTGAAAGTTATGGTCCATTTAGAGTAAAACAAAGCAGCAGATGCTTCAGGGCAGGGCTCTCGTTGTGATTGACAGGTCATTACCAAAGCATCGTCCGGTCTGGTTGTGTTTGCAGTTCATAAAAATGTATTGTAACATCTTGTAACTTAACAATATTTAGTTTAGCTTTTTTTAAGCCTTCAGTCATACTTTACTCACCCTCTTGTTTCCTTTCTAGTTGCAAAGCAGCATTGTGGAAGCCAAACTATCAAACGTGATGCTTTAAAACCGTAGTAAACAATCAAATCTTTAGTTATGAGTGCACACATTCAGTGATTTACAATTGCTCAGGGGAAGCCACAGTTGACTAATTGAGAAGTGTTTTGATAAATGGATTGTGATTTCACCTATTACCTGCTGCTTTCAAACTGTCCAATAACTCCACAGTCATGGCAGTGTTCCAACCATCTCTTACAAACTATACAGTATGATGCTGCTCCTGTATGTAGCATATTTACAAATGGAGCAGAGCTGCGGATTTGCTGCAGGGGCAGTTTCCTGTATCTAGCTGCCTTTAATCCGTCATTGTGGCTGTCTCTGTCCTTGTGAAATGAGAATCTACATACGGCACAGTGATACATGCTGAGGTGGGCCTGGCACTTAACCAATCATGGCAGCACACTTTTAAGCATATGTACATCTAATTTTCTCCAAAAGCTATGGAGACGAAATTAAATTTCCATAAAATGTGTAAGGGATCATTTTCTCCCTCCACGTTGATGTATTGAACTGCTTATTGAGTTTGAAACATGTTTTAGGGCTGCTGAAAGGAACGAATGCATTCTGACCATGAAAACACAGATGACATTACCACTATTCCCAGAGAAAGGGAGAAGCAGAGATTAATGAGAGAAAAAAGGAAAGAGATTTAAATATCTCAGGACCCTTTACACTTTTAAATGAGAAATGATCTATCTTAAAACCCATTCTGTTTTCCATCTAGATGACAGCATCCTCATAACCTTAGCACATTCAATTAATGTCAGATAACTTTCTGAACAGTGGCGCAGTCACACATTAACACGAACAATTTAATTAAATCTGCTCAAATGTGATCAAGTCAGTTTGCTTGGCAGTGTGGAGAGAAGTCAATATTTGCTCAGCAGCTTGGCAAAGATGTCTTCATTTCATTCCCTTTCCACCTTATGACGGAGCCTTAAAATGAGGGAGGTGAAAAGTTGCGGTCAACGGGAGATCTGATGGGCGGTCTTCATCACAGAATTTGAGAGGATCGTGGAATCTTAGCTGTTTCCTGGTTTTGGCCCTGAGCACTGCCACTCTCAACATTAGCAGCTGCTGACACCTCTCCTCGGCCAAATGGGAGAAGGGAGGATGATGAGGCTGGAAGGAGAGGAGAGGTCAGGTCGAGGAAAACGGAGACGATGTCTACAGCTAACAATTAATAGCAGGCATTGCAGCCTCTTTAAAAGACTCCTACACACTTGGCCTGTGAGGGCAGCGTTTCTCTGCTGAAGCTAGACTTCATTAGTCCAAATTGGCAGCTGACTATGAACACCGACAAGCACACTGCTGGGAATTGTGCAGTTTCTAAATGGATGAGTCAATACCACTGCAGTTAGAGGTATACCACATAATGTATATTCTCAGTGAATACTCAGTGGCCAAGAAATATCGTAACAGCTCAACTGGTTTATAAAGTATTCCCTCATTTGAGAATCTGTACCGCTCATAGTATTTTGTTAATACATACAATAAATATACTTGTTAGCAACATGCAAATCAATTAAAAGCTTTAGCATATTAGCCTGGCATTATTAACACTCCTCATCTCCTCCATCATGTTCTCCGATGTATGTTGTAAATGTCGGTTTGAACTTTTGCATTTGTAACTGTAAAAAGTTTAACTGTAATAAAGATGCACACTAGCGTTTTAGTGTCAGTGCATGGCAGCGTTTACATATTCATAAACACAAGCCAGTGAAATAAATCTATAAGATGTAACATTGAACAACATGTTAGATATTATTGATCACAGAATGTATTTTTTTCTTTATTGATTTTTGTGTTCTTCTTTGTGCTGTGGTGGCAAAGACATTAGCGGACACTCTGTGAGCAGTGTGTCATTTCTTCACTCAGCCGGTCAGTGAAATAATTTTAAATTTAGAGGGCCAACTCCCCTGAGCAGCGCATTCAAAACACATCCTACAACATGTTTTACTCTATGCAGTTTGGCAACTTCTCTCCAGAGGCCTGTATTACGAAGCAGGATTTGCAGTTAGCGAGGTCACTTCAGGGTTAACTCTGGGTTAGTGAGGTAACTTCAGGGTTAACCTGTTAAGCCCCATGCCTCCGGTACCAGGGGCTAAACGCCACATCTTGCAAGAAACAGCATCTGAGGGCTTCTTAACATTTAACAAACTACTAATGTGTCATACCCACTTAAGGGAAAGAAACTCAGCTATCAGACAATATGAACAATTTTTACCGAAACAGAACACAACTCTAACGCCAAGCCTCTGAATTAGCACTAAGCGAAAGAGTGCTAACGCACTTAGCACATAACTCACGGTAGAAATATGTTATACTTTATCGATTCTGCACGAACAAGATATCATATGAAAGCTGAGATTCCAAAGGTATAAGTATCATCACTGTGCGAAACTCAGGGCAGCAAAGGTAAAACCAGACAACACACAACTTAGCTTTATGGGGCCAAAACGGCAAATACGTCTTACCTTTGCTGTTTTCTGATCAAAAGTTGTGTTCAATGGCATTAAAACTCATAAAAACGTTGCTGAAGGTTAATCCAATGTGTCTGTGTCACTTTGAAATTATTACTGATAATCCATCATTAACATTTCTGTCAAAAATTGAGTTTTCATATATGGCTGCTACAGATGGAGCACTGAATCTCAGACTCCAGTTTACAGCTTCCTGCCTACGACCTGCCAAAGACCAGTATAGAGGAATGTTAAGCCCTCCCACTATTTTCCAAGAGGGCGTTGCCAGATTTTCAATTTCAGGTTTTAACCAGGAGATGGCGCTTCATTCACAAATACAGAAAGACAAGTTTCATGGACTTTCAGTTGTGTTTTGAAGAGCATTTGAACACATCAATATTTTAGATCAACTAAAGTATATCTAATCTTGTAATTCAATAATATATAGTCTTTATATATTAAATAATCATAATTATAATGTAAATGTTTACATTACACTTCTTTATTTGTTATGCTCATACTTTTACCTTTACAATCGTTTGCTTTAATATGCAGTATATTTTTGTGTTTGCTTCCTCCTGCTCCCTTTCGGACACATACTGTATGATTTATTATTATTATTAATATGAAGATATTATTAAGATAAGATATGATGTTACTTTATTGATTGAA
>NW_011366391.1:0-7796 GCF_000735185.1 Notothenia coriiceps | reverse complement strand
AGAGAGGTTAGAAGTAGTGCAGTTCCTTGAGAATATGAGATCAAGGACATTGCCAGCTTTATGAGTTGGTGGGGATGGAGACAGTGAGAAAGCAAAGGCGGTTAAAAGAGATGTTAGTTTGTCTATCTTCCCTGTCTGGAGGTTGAAGTCTCCGAGAAGTACAGCGGGAGGGCCCGTTTCAGGGATGTGTGAGAGGAGATGATCTAATTCCTCCAAGAAGTCCCCCAAGGCGCCTGGTGGACGGTAGAGAACAACAATGGTTAATTGTATAGGATGGGTTGCTGTGACGGCATGGAATTCAAAGGTGGAAGGAGTGAAGTTAGGTAGCTTGAAGAGGGAAAAGCTCAAATTGGGAGAGAGCAGGAGACCAGTGCCACCTCCTCTGCCAGTGGGTCTGGGTGTATGGGAGAAGGAATATGCTGTGGAGAGAGCTGCTGGGGCGGATTTGTTGGATGGAGTAATCCAGGGCTCAGTGAGAGCAAGGAAATCCAGAGACTGCAGGGAAGTGTAGCCAGAGATGAAGTCAGCCTTAGGAACAGCTGACTGGCAGTTCCACAGGCCCCCTGAAACGAGATGTTGGATCTCAGTGGAGCATGTGGGATATACGAGAGCAGGCTGGTTACAACGATTAGGAGATGCACGGGGCCAGTAATAATTGCGAGAAGACACAGGAATGGAGAATATATATACATGTCTTAGCAGGAGGGGACAACAACATCAGAGATACTTAGCACAGTTAAAGTAGGATTTGCCTCCTCTTTGCCTCCCTCGTGACTCCAACAAGACTTCTTTATCTTTATCTGTCTTTAAAGCTGACACTCCAGGAAAGTGCTCCCTAAAATGGACACCAGTCCTGATTGCTGAGTTCTCACAGCTGTGGGGCCACGCCCCTTTAATTATTTAACTCTCTGCAGCTGATGGCCAGCAATTGAAACTGGCTCACTCCTGAGTTCTAAATGAACTTTTTAGTGACACTTTTTTATAATTACATTAACCCTAGGTAATAAAGTTATGAGGTTAACTCTTACTACGCTTACCCCTAGTCAATTAAGCCCTTAGTACACATGTTTAAATCAAAGTCAACCCTAACAACCAGTTAGTTCAGTTTTAAGGTTTCTGTAAAAATACATTTCCCACATTTCTGCCTGAAAATAATTTAGCTGTTTTGAGATTAAAATCACAATTTGAATCGTATGAACCACAGAACATGTATACAGAGCACACTGGAACAGTACTATCACAAATATATAATTATTACAAACATTGCTTTATTTGAATGTTTCTGTCATTTTTGTCTGTAAAAACAGAACAAAATGGCCTCAAATGAATGGAAACCTAGAACAAAGCTGTTATCCAAGGTCAATACAAATAATTTAACACATTTAAATGTATTCAGAAACACATTTCTGAATGTTCATTTAGAATTTAAGTTGACAGTAATATTGGTGTTGTTTCCACAGTCGTGTTCAAGGTGAGTTTGATGTGAACAGGATAAAACTGAGATATAGAGCAGCACATTATGAGATGTGGATGATGTCGTAACGTGCTCATTTTAATCTGCCTGCTATCTTAGCAGCACCTCCGTAAGGTGCATGGGGGGGGGGGGCCCGGGACGACACTGTGCCATGGAACAGGATGAGACAGGGAGACACTGCTCGTCCATGGGGGGTCCGGGAGAGCTGGGGGTCCCTGCGGAGTCTGTGTGCCGCCTACTGAGTTTCCCATGACCGTTCATTTTGTAGGGCTTGAAACATGATGGCTCATGAAAGCGGGGGGGTAATGCACAAAACAATGCCCCCCGAGAGCAGAGGGTACAGTGAGCGCTCAGCATACCTTCATCACATTTTGTTTCATAACCTGAATGGAAAGCTTTTTTTCTGACCATCTAGTCCATCTTCACTCTTCAGTATCCAAAGAGTTGAAGGCTGAGGTATTTTGCTAAATCAGGTTTTTCAGGGTTTTTGCATCTGAGATGTGTGATCTACTGATTCAAACGGACTGGAAGAAACCAAATATTTGTATTATACTTCGTTTTCTCCTGGCTTCTAATAAACACAACGTACAGCTCCATGCAACGCCATGAGTGTGGTAGGGGTCGCGACATTGTCAACCAGATCCTTTTCGGATGATTCAACCTAAATTTGACGTCACCTCTTTCTCTACCCTTCAGATTTTTGGTGTTTGCAGACAGGACAACACAAATCTGGGAAAAAGACACACTGCCTAACTTCTCTAGGTCATCACACAAGTAAGATTTTAAAAGGTTTTGCTTTTAATGTTGTTCTTAACCCTTAATGTTCATTTATACATATTAATAAATGGCTCGGTGGGATCAGTGGGTCAGTGGTGTGATCCCCCCCCCCAGCAGTCAACATGTCAAGATGTCCTTGGGAAAGATGCAGAACCAAATTGCTCACATAGTCGGTATAAAATGATTGTCAGAAAAATACAGTATATATCAGATTTGAGCTATGGTGGAGTAGTTTGCACACAGTCATTCTGCTTGAATTCCTTAACATTTTATAAAACATTAAACCTGTAAGGATTTTGTGAGAACAGCAGTTACACTACAAATATCGCTGTAAATCACTGTTGCAAAATTGATTCTCTTCAAGGCGGCAGCATTTTTGATTGGCTGCTGCGATGGCCTTCTGAGAGATTTGCTCAAAACAGGAAACGATGTCAGTAGACAGGGGTGTAACCTCATTGCACTTATGCATGTTCATTGGTTGTTAGGCGTTGCCATGGGAAAGACCTCTTTCTTGGAAATAATGTTTCTTTCACAAGCTCACACAACTATATGGCTTCCTTGGAAACCACACTAGGTAAGTAACGAATAGAAATGCAGCCTGCAGAGGCAGGTGAGCCAATCACAATGCAGCGTTATTATCGGCACATGTGATAGAGTATGATAAGTCCATGAACAGATTATGGTTGGCTTTGTTTGGTTTCAGCCGACTGGACTGGTAGTTGTGTTAACAAGGCAATGCATGCTGGGTAACGTGCCAGAGCAAGAGCAGAGCAGAGCGCCTCTCACTCTGACGGCATGATGGTCACCGAGCGCCATGACAGCAGATTACAGGGCTGACCCTGCCAATAAGATCGCTTCATTCATAAGACTGAATAAAGTATGTAGGAGGCGTCATGTGGGACCGCTAAACCTGTTAGACTAATGGGAACATTTCATATAAATAAATCGATTGTTTTATTTCACTGTTTTTTGTGTATTGTTGCACAAAATACAATTGTATAAACCATGTTAAGTAAATCAGAATCCGGTTTATTGCTTGGTTTACATTTCCAAGAAATTAGCATTGGTGCTTATGTTGCATATGTAGACAAAATAAGAAGAATTAAGCCGTACAAATAATGAAAAATTACCATAAATATTCACAAACAAAAAAGTAAGTACAATATAAAATGTCTTATTTAGTCTAAGAACAAAATATATCATCTGTTAATGATAATGAAATGATGTTTTGTGTAAAACATATATTACAATCACATAAGTAAGCTGATATTTGTAACATTTTGGTAATAGCTATTATTCACTTTGTAAGCCATGTGTTAAGATCATTTTGATGACTATTACACAGGTGAACTTGATAGTGTAATACCTTGGAAAATGGTTAATAACTACTTTGTAAAGCTTATATATTAACATTATTTAGGTAGATAATTAATACTTTTAATGATTTCTGCGCCATCTATCTATGTAACATTTAATATAATCATTATCAAATACTAAACATATATATATATATATATATATAAATATATATAATGTGTTATAATGCTTGCATAATATAATAACCTGTTTATTATGGTTTTTCACAAGTTACTGGTTTGGTTGTTGCTTATCAGCTCTAATACAATAAGTTGTATTGTTTGATATAATACAAACTAACGAAAAAAATAACAAATGAAAGCATACCAATTTAACAATAATAATTTTAATGTATTTGTTTGTTTAGAATAAAACAGCTATTTCTTTACAATTTTGTATTGGTGGTTAATAAAGTGTTTCAAATGTATTTTAAGTGGGTGAATTGCGTATTCATCAGTATAACAAAATAACACTCAATTCCTTTTACATGATAAATCAACTATATGTAATTAAAAAAAAACATTGATCTCACTAAGAAACACTATTTTAATTTTAAGATCCAATTACCAATTTAAAGTACAATAGTGTATTATCTACCTGACATGCATGCATATAAGATTTCAGGCAGCATCCGGACCTGACTTTCAGCACACAAAATGAACACTGATTGCAATATTTTCTCTGTAATGCACAGGAAAAGCACCAAGGTTGTCGGAATGTGTCCGTAATACTGTAGGTGAATAATGTATTGAAATATGAATGCACATTTATGCAGAAACTATAAACTGATGTTCACCCAGCGCTCATGCAAATGCTTACATAGATGGAAAGGTAGTGCTAGCCTATGTGTGAACAAATACACCTGCATGGCGGACATAGGTGTGTGTGTGTGTGTGTGTGTGTGTGTGTGTGTGTGTGTGTGTGTGTGTGTGTACATATGCCCATGTTTGACTTGGAATTACCTTTCGTTGTGCAGCCTGGAAAAGTGTGAACACAGGTCGATCATAGTTGTGTATAGCAGTTGTGTTGGGGGAATGTATTTATCTGTGTATGTTTGTGTGTGTGTCAGAATCCCCTCTGGTGCTTATTTGCCAACTCCTTGACAGAGCATACAGCTGCATTTCAAGACAAAGTAGGCCAGCAGCTTCCTCAGGAGCACCTTTTATTAAAGCTGTGCAGATACAGCAGACTCTGAGGCGTGAAACGTCTCTCTGTCGCCTCCTCTCCTGACCCGGGCTCTTTATTCTCATTCTGCTTCCTCTAGGGGGGCAAAACGCATCAAATGCAGGCTATGCATAAGGTGGTGAGAGTGAACTGAGAATCATGGGTAAATGCTGTGGTGTTCATTTTTCCCCCTTACTTTGGTTTTCCTTGTCAAATTGAACCGGTCTGTTTTAACTGTTCTTACATTTACTCAAAAAACATTCATCGTCACCAAATCGTATTTAACATCCTTTAAAGTTGTGAACAATGTCTCAAACTACTGGTTGACATGTATAACTGCAGTGAATTTACAAAGAATAGACACTGAAATCTATTCCAAAATGAACAAGGTTGTTGATGTGTGAAATGAATCTGATGGATGAACATAACCTGGGGTTACCCATTCATCTTCTATGGAGGTCATTTTTGACCAGGAACTAATTATGTGTAACAAAGTTGACTAAACTTGTAGGAATCAAAAGTAAAACACAATATTTATGATTGATGAAACTTGTAAATCAGTCAGATTTGACTCGAACACGACATGAGGGTTAAAGCCTATGTGTCAAATTATGGAAACCGTAAATACTCACTCTGATACTGACTGGAGCCCCACTCCATCCTCAGAATACCTTTAGAACAATGATTATTTTTTAACTAAACTAACAGTGTTCTCCCTTTGAGTAAATTGACAACGCTGACCAATGAGAAGTGATATAATATACGGATATTTAAAATGTCTTGACAATAACAGTGCAGACAGGCAATACACTGTACAGTTAACCCACATTTGGAATGGAAAAATAACTGCAGGTGTTTGTAATAAATGAGCGACTAAATACAAAGCAAATTATTATATATTATTATATAGTCTAATAATATTTAACATATTATTTTAGGAACTTGTTTTTCATTATGTTTATCTTTTATTTGTTTTTATTGCGTTTTTTATCAAAGTCTTCTTTTTTTTGTTGCATATCCCTTTTTTTCCCTAACGCCTGGGCATAGCTCTGTTAGCTCTTTGGTTGTTTTACCTTCAAACTACCATGATGCAGGACATCTTGTGTTCAGATCTTCACTGTGCCCTTATCCTGTGAGATCCTGTCTGAAACGTATATCTTAAATAATGCTCTGAGCTTTAAGTCAAATAATACGTTTTCCCTACTGAAATGAATGAAACACAGATATATAGGGTTCCTGACCCCCAGGCTGGGAGCCGTTGCACTGGAGCTCCTGCAGAAGGTCTCCAAACGATAGGTCTCTGTCTGTCTGTACAGCAGGTTTGTCTGTCCTTTCATTTTCTCATTTATCTAATTGCCTTCACACTTGGGGGTGTATTGCTGAGGTCACAAGGCAGTCAGTGTCAGATCTGTAGGACATTTAAGTAGTGAGCATATACACTGTGTAATTTAATGAGAGGTAATCCATTATAGCTGTCAAGATTAGATAAACCTTTATTGATCCCAGGTAGAGACATGAATAAGATTGAAACACAGCATTGAATAGGTAAGAGTTCACACAAGGATGTCATGTAAATAACTGTACAAATTACACACACCAAAAGAATAAAGTGAAGCTGTTTGAATATAGACAGTATTGAGTTTAAATATCAAATTATATATAAACATCTCTTTGCAAGTGTAAGTCCAAAGAAGGTACATGCAAATACATGTAAATGATATGTGGCAACGGTGCAGGTTAGTGTATTAAGTTCTTCATTGGGGATCAATCCTTGGTTGTGCAGCCTGGTGGCTGTTTCAGCGCCCAATGGCATGATGGGTACAATTCAGCTCTTGGTCTGAGAAAAGATAAAGATTAAAATAATATGCGTTTTTTATTTTTATGAAGTTTGCATATTTTTTGTTCAGTTAGATATGCCACTCAACAAAAACAATGGTGGATTCTCTTGGCAGATAATATTGCCTTCATCCTAACTAAAAAAATGACAACAGGGAAGCCTTGGGAAGTGTGAGCACTAAACATTGTTAATGTAAGTACAGAATCACAATCCTTTCATCCCACTGCTGTTAAATTTGTCACTTTGATCTAGGCGCTGCCATTGAGCCAGGTCTCTGTCAGGGTGTGGCACAGTCTCTGATCCCATGCCAAATTCTTACAGTAACCTCATCTAGAAAAACTAAACAATCCATTCACCTATCCAAACAATCTAATTATGACGAAAGATCAAAAGTAGAATAGATAAAAACAGTAAAATAAAATAAATACAAATGAAAAGATATAAAATGGGGACATTAAAGCAATACGGAGATCACATAAAAGCGTCAATACAAATGTGTGTTAAGAAATGTTTAAAAAAGACATTACTGATGATGTGAGCCGATTCTTCTGGCTGATTGCACTCATTGTAAATTGATTTGGATAAAAGCGTCAGCTAAAGGGAATATAATCTAATGGTTCTATCTCCTCAGGCAGGCCGCTCCACAGCAGAGGGCCCTGATGGTAAAATACTACTTTAGATTCAGGCCTGGACTTTGGCCTGTTTTGTATCACATTCTCTTTAGACTTGGTACCTCAAGGCTACTATACCCTGACAACGTACAGTATATCTCTAGCCTGTGTCTGTGTGCATTGGGCATCACATGGTGCATTGCTCAATGCTCTTTGACATATCCAGTGTTGAAGAAGGACTTGAGTAAAAGTAGAAATACTTTGGTTTGAAAATAATCTATTTCAAGTGAAAGTCCTGTCATCAAAATGTTACTTTAGTAGAAGTACTAAAAAAAGTGTGTGTTTTTATGTACATATCAGATGAGCTGAACTATTTTTATGCTCGGGTAGACAGCCCGGGGGAAAAGCAGAGGCCGAGGAGGTGGTCTCGGGTGGACGGCCCAGGGGCAAAGCAGAGGCCGAGGAGGTGGTCTCGGGCGGACGGCCCGGGGGCAAAGCAGAGGCCGAGGAGGTGGTCTCGGGCGGACGGCCCGGGGGCAAAGCAGAGGCCGAGGAGGTGGTCTCGGGCGGACGGCCC
>NW_011366390.1:0-6643 GCF_000735185.1 Notothenia coriiceps | reverse complement strand
AGATACGGCTGATACTTGACGATCTGGCGGAGAAAGGTTGTGGAGCCTCCGTTGATATGCCGTTGTAAATGGCTTGATGGAAAGCAGGTGTGTAGTCGGGGAGGGTGCACAGCTGATTGCAGCAGGTGAGTGGAGGTTGAGCCGGGAGCCAGGAGTGACAGCCACCACGCACACACAAACAACACAGACAGGGGGAAACAAACAAACACAAAGGAGACGGCTGGAGCAGTACAGCCACCACAGCGTTACCTAATGCAATGTTACGGTGTCTTACGGTGCCGTGTACCGGAGGGGAGAGAGAGAGAGCAGCGAAGGGGGGGGGGAGAGAGATGTAATACGGTTTCCTGATAAAGCTGTGGAGAGTATGTGCTGCAGGGAGGTGGATGCACAACGCACCCAGGAACGAACGCTAGCTCCGGTCCTTTTTACTGTGGACTCGATGTCCTGACAGGCTGGTATTTGTGCAACCTGCACAAACACAATACTTCACCATGATTACAAATGGTGAAATACAATGTAAAACTACCGAAAAATACCAGCTCACTAAAACACAACCGCTGAACTCAACGCAACTACTAACTATACCCGCGGTCAGAGAGCGGAGATGTTTACCCTTTGTGATGTAATATGACGCGTTTGACGTATGGTATGACCTTAAAAAAAAAACGTTTTTAAGAGCAGAGCTCAAAATTGCTCCTTTCCCTCTGAATTCCTGCCCTTATGTCTCGTAAAACATATCAAATCCTACATTCACTTTTTTAATAGTAATTTTCAAGCAAGTTTAAGCATAAATGTAGAAAAAAACAAAACCTGCAAGATGCTCATTAAAAGGAGTACTTCTCCCACCCCTGTGTCCAAGTGAATTTCAACCTGATTTTAGTATAATTAAAGGAATCCCAACACATTTTTTCTCTTGGGTCACATGGTGGCCGTAGTAGTTGGAGTTTTGCTTTGATACACACACTGCTACACCACAAAGAGGCACATCGAGAAACGTGCATAGTCATCTACATGAGAAAAAGAGAAATAACATTTGATATTAATCTCATAGCTAGTGTTGAAGCAGATGTGTGACCTAACCAGAAGATGCTTAATGTCGCCGGGCCTCCGAGGCACGATCCTGACTCCAGAACCCCTGGCCCTGCTCCCTGCAGGCCTGCTGGGCCTAATGGGATCCAGATTGTGGCAAGTGTCACCGTGGAATTCGTCAGAGGGGGCTGGCATCATCTTCTGCCAAGTCCAGCAGATTAGCAGTGTCAAGTCAGCACAACTCTGCAGAGGCCGAAGCTCCGTTCAAACCCACTCCTGGTTCTATGAGCGGGGTGTTCCTATTCTTTTAGAGAACTCCAAGGAAAAAAGCTCCTCCTAATGTTCCCTGGCCTCTGATCAATCATGTTCTGAGCCCCTCCCACAACTTGATTGGTATTCAAATGAAGAATTTACATTAGGAGAGGACTGAAGGAAATATGTATAGAAAGTATTGATACTGGAGGCAGAGGACATGAGAAGATATCACTTTTGCTTTTTTTACATTTCTTCACCGGTCATGCAGGGAGACAGGTACACTGTCAGTTAAACACAATGTAATAAACAGGACTATGTTGTTTTGTCTAACAATGGTGATACTCGCATTTCCTCAACAACAAAACCTCTGCTCCCACTTTTATTATTTCTCCACATATAAAGCTCAAATTGAGCGCAATATGTTCACACCCCTTCTCTGGTATGTGTTGACAGGCATTCTGAGAGATGTAGATAATCGGAGTTGAGGCAAGTTGGGAATAAAAAATTCAGTCTCAACACAAAGCTTCATCACAGAATGACTCCTGGAATGGACTGAACATCACCGATGGATGAAACTTAAACAGTTTCAGAGTGTTTGAGGCAGTTCAAATCAGCCTGGCGTATCTCTCGGATGTTCACACACCTCTTTCATCAATCATATTAATTATGCTGACTGTAACAAGAGCCGTGCTTGCATCCTGTAGAAGAAATAACGTGAATTAGACAAACCTTGACACGGTATCAGATACATCTTTTGAAGGTACACTTAGCTAATTACTTTCCTTCCCTCTTTTAAGTAGTGCATATGGTGTCATACAAGGCTGCTTTTGCTTAACCCAGTTAATTATAGGGAGCTGAAAAGATTTATTTTCATGTTTTTTTTACAAACTCATGCCAGTTCTCAAACTGGAATTATGTCGCTCCTGTCAGGAGGTCACAGAGTGGAAGATGGGCATTCAGGAAACATGGCAGCAGTCGTTGCTAGATTTTGTATGAACGACTGAACATAATGCTGCATGAAGGAAACCAGCAGAACTTTTTCTCTACCTTTCACCTGAATAAGCTTTGTGTCTTTCTGACAACAACAGCTGTTTGAGCAAGGTGTCATAAGTCCAACTTTAGGAAAACCTGTTAAATACAACCGAAAGGTTGACTGAAGATCAGCTTAACATCTACAATGAAGTTAAGTGTATGCGAAGTTCCTTCCGTCCTGCAGAGGTCACGGCCCCTGGTAGACCCCCACACATAGGCTGGTATACCCCTGATGTGCAATATATATGCAAGTGCAATATACCCTCCTGCAATACATCTTTATTTTTTACAATTGACATACAGTACCATCTACCTCTTCAATTATAATTTTATCTGGTCACTTTTAAAAAATATATATACTGCTACTTTTTTACCATGGTGTACTTATCTGCTATTTGTTTTAGTTTCTTACTTATTGTGATCTCTTGTTATTAATAACGTGTGCATACTTAGTCATAACGTGTGCATACTGTGTCATCTATGACAAACTGACAGGCAGACAGAAATCTGAATTGTGAATGCTAAATGTTTGTGTGCACTGATTGATTACGTCTGGATTTAGTAATGTTACTGTAGTAGTTACAAGATAAGACACACATCTTACATGTTGTACATTAAGAGCCCTCAAACACCATCATATGTGATGTAATGTTTGTGTGAAGTCTACTGTACAGTGAGCTTAGTACTGAGTCAGATTCACTTCACTTGGCTCTATAATGCAAGGTGTTCCCACTGAACATCTTCCATCCATCACCTTAATAGTGTAAGCCCTTCAATATTTATGCAGGGATTAAAGCTTTTTAATATGCCAACAGTTAAGAAGGCTGATTATGATGAAGTGTGTTAATATCTCCATGAATAACCCAGAGTGAGGAAACTCAGGGAGCTTAATGGAAGACAGAAAACGTGTTTATTCACAAAGAAAAGTAAACTTCCTTATACTGCGGACTCTCTGGCTTTTAATATGAGTTGTCTAGGTCCTGCACTATTTGTGAAAAATAGATCTTTGTGTGTGTGTGTGTGTGTGTGTGTGTGTGTGTGTGTGTGTGTGTGTGTGTGTGTGTGTGTGTGTGTGTGTGTGTGTGTGTGTGTGTGTGTGTGTGTGTGTGCTCCTCAGCCTCTCCCCGCCTCTCCTCCTCTCTGCACAGCTTCTTGATAAAGCATCAGTTAAAAAGTGAATGGATCAATTAGGCAATTTATCCAGCTAATCTTTGGCAGGGCCCACCTTTTTGATGCCGCCAACAAAGTGACAGAAAACATTGTTAATGCATCCAAAAAATAAAAGGGGTTGCTTCTGCCCCTTGCTCCCAAATGATTTGGAATAATTTGCCTCTCATTCAGAGATGGAAGGCAGCCGGCGCTCTCCGTCTCTGGCAGTCAGCATGAAAGCACTTCTCCACCAACTTTCCCCCAATATCTTCTCTTTGGAATCACCCAAATGGCTATTAGGCCAGCGCCTCCTGCCAACACGCTCTCCATAATCACAAGGAAGAAGAGGTGCTAGTTTGGATGGGCTCTTTGTGTGACAGCTGTGTGTATTTGCTTTGGCAAGTGTGTTCTGTGTGTGCGTACCATGAGGATATAATATGAGGGGCCTTTGTGGAGGCTTCAGAATGTGAAATGAGAGGGAAACGTACCATTTTTCTCAGGCTCACTATGCATGCATGATTCCACTGCAGTAGCAGGTTATGGAGGGGAAGCCTGTAGGATTAAGAGTTAGAAAGGCATAAGAGTGGCATGTTCTATAAATACTAGCCCTAAACTGTATAGAGAATTTATTGAAAGCAAAATGTCTGAGCTAGCCTGCAGTGTTGGAAGAAGTACTCAGATCCTTAACATACTGTAAGTAAAAGTACAAATACTATCATCTTAAAATACTCCACCTCAAGTAAAAGTCCTGATTTCAAAATGTTATTTTAGTAAAAGTAAAAAAGTGTTAGAAGTTTGAAGTAGCAACTAATGGAATTACTCAAGTAAGTACATAATGCCAAAAAAGTACTTAAGTCCAATAGTTGAGTAAATGTGCTTAATAACCTTCCACCACTGCCTGGTACAGTGTACTGAAAGTCAACACGTGGTTTTGTGTAGAAATGGTTCAGGAGACATATACACGCTGTGGAGAACATGATGGTGATGACAGAGAGCTGAAGTGGAACCCAAATCCCAGCAAAATTTGCAAGAATGCAAAACATCTGACCCAACAGCAGACGTGTTTGCGAAATGACTGCTTTCGTGCTTCTGAGAGACATTAATCGGAGGCTTTCAGCTAAATCTTATCTTTTGTTACAGGCAAGTCTAGTTGCCATGACTCCAGATGAAGTCCCTCAACCTCTGAACCAGGGGGGTCCAAACATTTTTCACTGAGGGCCACATTCAGAAAAACATTCGAAGGGCCCCTCACTAGAGGTAAGGTATATTGCCTCAAGAATTGATTGGAAAATAGGGCTTATTAACAAATGTGTAATATATTTTAATATATACTGTAATTAAGAAGTACAATAGTAGTCAAGCACAAGTTTCGTGTGTTGACCGTATCCCATTATACTATTCTAATTATCTGTGGGGCCAATTAAAAAAGGACCACGGGCTGCAGTTGGCCCCGGACCGTAGTTTGGACACCATTGCTCTAAAACCAATATGATTGTTGTGTGCCGACTGAGGTTGACCTGATGCTCTGCTGGTTTCATTAAACACATGGAAACCCTTTACTCTCTTCTGTGTGTTGTAGCCTGTGTGCTGTTTGGTAGTCCAACCGGCCTCTCTATATCTAATATATCTTAGCTCCTGTTAACATGAGACATCATCTGTGTGTTAATAATGGTTTTGTTGAGAGTGATTCATTGTTTTATGGCGTAATTGGCTGTTTGGCTGGGGAAGAAGGGTTTTTGGGACTCGTGGCTGGAATGGGCTTCTCCTCTTTAACTGGTGCTGCCAGAAGACACTTAACAAGCTGGCAGTAAAACTGGAAGGGCCTGTTGAGCATGTGGGCAAACATTAAAAGCTCTGGATTCAAAGTTAATTTTTCCAGACATGATTATTAAAACCCTGTGTGAGTGTGTGCCTTTGTGTCCATGAGTGTGCCCATTTGTGGCCCTGGAAAGGCCCCTCTGAGAGCCTTTGTGAATGCATATGCACCCACCTTACACTGTGTGTGTTAGCATGTGTGCCCATGGCCCTTTGTGTGTGATTACTCCAGCGAGATCAATTATGGCTCTTTTTAGCCCTAATCACTGTGTCTTTCTTCATGTCAAAGCACATTTAAGGTGCAGTGTTGGGGGGCGGGGGTTGCTGGGGGGTTTTGGTACCAATACAGCCAGATCTGCACTTCCCAGAGAACATTTTCCTCTTTGTTCACACTCTGTCTGCAGGTTGCATGCTGGCAGCAGCTCTGATGACCTGCAGCAAGGGGGAATATGTTTCCTGTCTCCACATCACTGCAAACACTCTCACAGCCACCAGGTGGATACTGAGTGTGTTGTAACACACAGTGTAAACCCTGACAAGTAGACATCAAAGCACGACACAGTTTAAATCCAATCATTCAGCTGAGATCTTATCATCTATCAGATTGATTCACTGAGATTTCAGCAGCAATGTTAAAACTAAATTGAGCGACTTTATTTTAAATGTCTCTGTCACCTTGCCAGCTCCTCATCATGAAACTGTCACTATCTGTCTGTGTTGTGTTTTTTCTTGTCTAGATCTGTCTTTTGTTTTCTGTCTGCGTTGT
Source organism: Notothenia coriiceps (assembly GCF_000735185.1). Lineage (NCBI taxonomy): Eukaryota > Metazoa > Chordata > Actinopteri > Perciformes > Nototheniidae > Notothenia > Notothenia coriiceps. Next base: position 597 of record NW_011366390.1, on the reverse strand, counting down.
GTTTTGTCTTGTTTAGATCTTTCCTTGGTTTCCTGTCTGTGTGTGTTCCCTCCTACCTGTTCCCTCCTACCTGTTTACTTGATTGTGTTCACCTGGTGCCCCTGTGTTTTCTCCTCCCTCCTGACCTGTCTCTTGTTTTGTTGATTAGTCTTGTGTGCATTTAAGTTCTGTTTTTGCTGTCTGTCATTGTTGGTTTCTTGTTTATCTGTGACTGTGTTCACAGGGTAGTGTTCTGTTTGTCCCGTTAAACCTTGAAATAAAGGTATTTTCTCTGTTCAATCTGCATTTGGGTCCTGCCTGTGTCACTAACCCTAACAGAAGAAACCAGCCAAGGATGGGCCCAGCAGATCCTTTTGAGCTGGAATTACTCAGTTTTTCCTTTTTCTTTGGCTGGCTGCTCTGATAGGTGGAGGGGAGTTCAGCAGCGAGAGGCTGCTCTGGCTGAGGCGCACCAGATGGCTATGGAGAAACCAGGTTTAGTGAAATTCTTACCTGGCTGGATTTTGGACTTCCTCTTGGTGTGTGATTCCCGGCCTGCTAGCCCCAGGCATGCTAGCTCCCTGCCTCCTAATTCCCAACCTGACACCATATGCCTCG
>NW_011366389.1:0-7000 GCF_000735185.1 Notothenia coriiceps | reverse complement strand
GTATTATACTCTTATATAAGATGTATGTAGATAGTATAAGAAATGTGTAGAATATGACAGTTTAATGGTGGAGGTATACACACATATTGATAGATGTCTTGTAATGCACTGTTGAGGAACCTGCGACCCAAGTTTTTCATCTCCGACCTTGTCAGGTATTGAACATTCAATAAATAAAGAACACAGAATTATTCAATATAAAACACAGAATGTGTGTGATTATACTAAATGATTTACAAATAAACATTCAACCCATTCAAATCCAGTCTTGGATAGCCTGCGGTGGTTTCATCCCATTTCAATGTGCTGTTTGACGCTCGGCGTAACCCTCGGCGCACTGCCACTCAAACATCCAATCACAGAGCTTGAGGACTATCACAGGGGTTTGTCAAGCGAAGCGGAGAGAATACTTACTTCCGCGTGTAAAATTCTCTAAAACAACTACTATGAGCTGCTCCGACCCTCGGTCCTGACGGACTCCAACTTGTGTTTATTAATCAAACAAATAAATAAACACAAGGATAATTATGTGTTATTGTTGAGTAAATAACAGTGTGTGGTTTAGAAAATAATACAAAATTAGAAGGAAAAAACGATGAAACAATACAGATTTCAGTATTCTGAGCCCCTACTCTCCCCATAACTGACGGCAACAAAAGTCCTACATTATTCAATTAAAATAAAGAAGTAAAAACAATAAGTGTGGCTTGATATTGAGTAAGAAAAAGGTTGATAAACGCTGTGAGAATCGATCTGCGGAGAGCATTTCGCCGCGATCCCAACTCGTCTATTACCAACGTTCAGGGAGCTCTATGCAAGTCAATGGGACGCCCTGCCCATTGAAAACTGACTTCCAAGGGGTACCCTATGTAATAGAGTGACGGGGAGGGGCCCTGACCGTCCGTCAACATGTGACGGGTTGGGAGTGAGAACGTGTTTTATTCTTTCACAATAACCCATATTGTGCTTGTCAAAGTAAATGTTCAATATGTCAGGTATAATTTGAAGCAAATTGATCAAGGTATAAAAACATGTATATGTTGGTTATTTAACAAGCTGTAAAACAATGTGAATCATTCAGCTAAAGATTAGTATGAATGGCTAAGCGAGGCCTTTATTTTCCAAAAAGTGGCTCTGGGGAAAACGTGCTATGGGGTGAATTGAACCCCCCAAGATGGATCAATTTACCCATTGAGATGGGGCAAGTTAGCCACAAGACAATTTTTTTTAGAAAGTCATAATTTCATGACCCTTTGTGATAGATGCATACTTATCGTTTAAATTGATAGAAGACATCCTGATGTAAAGGTTGTTGTTGTCATTTGACTCATATCTATGGGATCAGTGACGTCCCAACAGCCACTATATTATTTACAAAGCAGGGTGGGATTTATGGGTAAGAAGCTCAGTCAGCCAATCATCTAATCATCTTCATCACTAGAAGGCTCCTTTACTGCAATGCTTGACTTTGTGATCTTCTTAAGAAATATCTTTAAATAAACTGGAGCTTGTGTAAAATGGAGCAACAAGTGTATATACTGCCTTTGAGTTTTAGAAAATATTTTAAGATCCTTTTTAGTGTTCAAATCACTCCATGGACTAGCACTTGAATGCTGACATTGGCCTTTGATTTCCAGTGTGAAGACGAAAACATATTGAGTGTCTTTGCTTCTCGCCTTTGGAATGGACCACCAGCAGAGCTGAAGACATCACAATCTGTAAATACTTTTAATTCAATTCTTAAAATGAGTGACTGTGGCTGTACGCAGTTGTCTTCCAATCAGCTGTGGGTTTGATCCCAGACTCTACAACATGTTGACCATATTGCTCCCGAAGGCAGGGGGGGGGGTAGGGTTGGGCCAACGATGTTAGTCTCCTTGAGATGCTGCTGGCACATTGCATGGCAGCAGCTGCTTTTGTGTGCATATGTGAATCTATGAATTCTGACTTTTAAATGTAAAGTAATTTGAGAGGTCATAAAGACTGGAAAAGTGCCATATAAATGCAGTCCATTTTCCATTTTTGCTAATTTATTTTCACATAAGCATTTTATTCATCTTAATTCTTAATAATAAAAAAAGGAATTAAAATATTTTTAATATACCCTCCTTTTTAAATGTCCTCTTATTTTTTACATAAAATATCAACATGATACTGTATATACTACTCGAACATGACCTTATAGAGTTTTTTAGTTGTCACCAATGTGATCTATAAACCCAATCTGTCATGGTGTGTTTATGTAAAGCTGTTGTTTTATCAGAGATTTCAGTCCAAGAGGCTGATTATATTCTGTGCTGTGTGTTGCCAAATTCAGGATTTTACCTGACATTAAAGCCCGTAGTCGTGCTTTGAGTGGAAGAGGAGTCCACGCAGGCCCGCCCCTCCTTACACGCAGATCACTCAGACTGTGTGAGGCCTCATCTTACCTGATCTATCAAGGTCACAAACATGAACGACCACTAAAAACTCTTTACATATACAAGTCATCCTTCACCCATTCAGGTTGCCATGCAAGCTTCCACTTGGTCAGGGAGACAAACACACACGCACACGCACACACACACACACACACACACACACACACACACACACACACACACACACACACACACACACACACACACACACACACACACACACACACACGTCCCATAGCGAGACGAGAGGACAGCAGGAGAGAGGACAGAGACTGACGAGGGCCCAGCGAGACCCGAGGCGAGGACGCAGAGATATGAGGGCTCACCGTGGCGTTGGAGAACAACAGGACCCTGGGAAAGAGTCTGAGACACACACACACACACACACACACACACACACACACACACACACACACACACACACACACACACACACACACACACACACACACACACACTGTTGGCCATGCCATCAATTTGGAGTTAAGTATTTTGACCAAGGATACATCAACATGCACTGTAGAGGCTGGGATCAAACCCACAACCTTACGACCACACCTCAGAGTCACAGTGACCAATGGATGTCATGTATTATCAAATTAACAGGTTATGTTACAGCTGGAAATGGGAAAACATTTCCAATAACACTCATTACTTCTGTAATAATCCAATAAAGAAATCTTCATTCAACCATGAACATGAATTCACGTTTCATATATTTTCCTTATGTTCTTATCACAATGTTAATGAGTTTTGGTAGCAGATGTATTTTCTTCCTTTATTTAATACCTTTACTCGTAAGGAACTAAATAATTACTTATGCATGGCTTTGATTGGATTAGGCAGAGTTAGAAACTGGCAACAAAATACTGCATGTAATGTTGACAGGAGTATTATAGCATTATATAAGGATACTAATAAATATATATTACAGTGTTGTAAGTAGCTCCATACAACAAAGAGTATGAAAGCAGAGGAAGAGCTTAATAAATCCTACAAAGAGAGACCATTCCAGATCCCTGTCAACAAGAAAACACACACAGCGGGACGCTGACCTCCCTGCTGCTCCCTCAAGGCAGCAGGGACTAAACTAACACTCCGGACACACACCCAGAGTTGACACTAGTTGTGAAGAAGCTGAATCTTACCAGAGAGAAGCAGAACAGGTTCATATTTGAAGGTCTGCGCCAAAGACAATGGTCTGTGGCCTCTGGAAACACACTTTCACACACCGGCTGTCACACACACTCCCTAACACACACTCCCTAACACACCCCTGTGATGCAGCCCTGATGCTGTCCACAGTCCAATGGCCTAATCCTTTTTTCAAATCCCTCCCATAATCCAATAGAGGCAGAGAGCCCTCTCTCCAGCCTCAGAGAGAGCCCAAACAACAATAACAGGCCGCCTTTGTTTGCCGTGTGTCTGAAATGATTATGATAATGACCTGACTGAGATTAATTCATCACTGAGCTTTAGACTTCTGTTGACTGATCAATCGTGAGGAACAGGTCAGTCACGTGCTGTCAAATGTGTTTTGTGTGTTAAAGCCAAGTTTTACATAACATTTACAGTTTGTCATCTGTCCAGGAATCATTTTAATCCTGGGTTGTCCATTGTTCTCTAAACATATGGATTTGACAGTTAGAGCAAATTGTATTGCATTACATAATTTCTATGGTGAGTATATCATTTGTATCTGTTTCGAGATTTTACTCTTCATGTGTATATAAATATTTGTTCTATTTTATTTTTTGTTATTTAATTTTTGTATTCCCTTCTCATACTTCTTATGTCAATGTTATTATATTTGTATTTCTTATTTATGTTTTATTTATTACATTCTAAAATGAGCAACTATCACATTTCCAGTACTGTATGTTGCATGTTTTTATTGGTTGTATTTACTTGTTTAGTGGGAAGGCAAACACGGCTTTCTAATAACTTAAGTGAAACTGCTCCAAACGCCCCAAAACTTCACAGGTTTGGTAACAATGCAGCCATCAACGCATCTAAGCGTATTATGGGGTGTCATCAAATGCCGTTGCCATGGCGACATCAAGTTAGTTCAGAAGTTTGCAGTTCAAATATTCTGCTGCTTTTCCAAGCCTTTTTACTTTATTTTCTTCTCTCTTCACACATTCAGTGTTCATGTATCATTTCAATCTAAATTCTTCACTTTCTTACACATTATATTTCAGCATAGCAGTTTAGCGTCAGCTTTTCAGCATAAAGCATTCCCTCTAGCAATTTCTTCAGGAATTGCATTCTCTAGTTTAAAATGATATTTGTCTTTAGGGTGACTTACAAAATCAGTCCAGGGACTGCAGATGAAAATTACTTCTTGGTTAACTTTACAGAAATGTTGATTAACGTGCACTGTCCCTAATTAAATGAATACAAGAATACAAAATAAAGTAAACCTCATTAAGTATCTGTTTCCGATTCTTTTGAACCAGTGTGTGTTTCCACAGAAACATGTACCTGTCTCTCAGTGATACATCACACATACTCTTTCCCTAACTTAAACTAACATTATTATGATTATTACAGATGTGAGGGTGAATGTTAATCTTTTCCTTGAAATTAGATTGGCATGACCATTATTCCTATTGTAGAACAAATATTATCTGTATTGCATATTGCATATATAATGTAACATGTATTCATTCATAATAAGAGTCATTTTTGTTAGAAAGACCTCAAATGAAACAGTTATTTGATTGTGTTCAGCCTTTTTTTTATTTGATGTGCTTTATGTTTCTTGACTGTCTCTGTAGACATGTTTTTAACTTGTAATACCCAGGACTACAATTCCCTAGACATTTAGCCAACAACTTCAACTGACTGTCACAAGTTGACTGTTTCCTTAAACTCTATGATACGTTGAAAAATGAACAAACAAAATAACAAACAAGACAACATTTTTCTTCTTCATGTGTTAGTCTGTCAAACGACAGGACATCTAAGGTTTAACACAGTAACAATTATGTGCAATTTGTAAAATTAGTAGAATCTATTTTGAATGTAACTTTAAAAACAATTCTAATTTTTAATGTAATATTTGTTGTGCATGCCCTTTTATTTTATCTAATAATGTTTGTTTGTTTGTTTTTTTCTCTATCTTTACTTTTTCTGTGACAATGTGACAAATGTCCCCTTTGTGGGACGAATAAAGGTATTCTGATTCTGAATCTGAAAAATGTAGGTTTTTTTGTTGTTGACATAGCCAAAAGAATCCAAGACATAGAAAAAGGTAGAGTTTTCATTTTTTGTTATGGCTGATGTTTTGTTACATTATATCTGAAATGGCAACAAGTATTGTTAAGTTTTATCATATAGAAATATTTTAGCCATTTTCATCTTGTAACAGTGGCCGCCTGTACTGCCCTCTACAGGTTTGACAGAAATACATCATTATACAAACTCAGCAGGCCTCACTTTAATCCATATGTTCCAAACGTTAAATCTGCGAAAAGGAAATTAAAAAAATCTCTGTTGCTGGATTTTGTGTTCAGGTAAGACTAAGCCATTCAAAATGGCAAGCTGCCAGATAGATTCTTAGGAATCATCCCAGGATGCTGAGTTATCAGCCTGCATTTATTAAACATAACTGTATACAGAGAGCAATAGAAAGGAAGAGGCTGTAGTCTGAGCTCATCACACCATAACCAGGGTTGGGAGGAGCATTTTTAAAATGTATTTCATTACAATTACTAATTACCTGTAAAAAAAAATGTATAAAAAGTAAGTATCACTGTCACGCTCCTGGGTTCATGTCACGGTTGTAGTTTTGTAGGTTTGGGTGTTTTTTGCTGTTTTCCATGTCATGTTTTCCTCTGGGTTATTGTCTGGTCCTTTTCCCTGTGTTTTTCCTCTTGTCATTAGTTCCCTGGTGTGTCTAGTTATCTGATTGTGTTCACCTGTGGCCCTTGTGTTTCTCCTCCCCTGCCCAGCTGTTTCTTGTCCTTCGATTACCCTTCTGTGTATTTAGTCTTGTCTCCTCCTGTGTTCAGTGTTGGTAATTCTTTTGTTCGTGACTTAGGTCACCGGAGAGTGTTTTGTTTGTTCCAAGTTTACTCTAGACCTTGAAATACAGGTATTATCAAATGTTATCTGCGTTTGGGTCCTAACTGCTTCACTCACCGTATCAGAAAGCACCAACCTTGAAATGGGCCCAGCAGATCCGTTCGAGCTGGAATTATTGAACTTTTCCTTTTTTTTGGCTAACTGCTCGGATCGATGGAAGAGAGCACCCGGAGTTCAGCAGCGAGAGGCTGTGTTGTCGGAGGCGCGCCAGATGGCTAGAGAGAAACCAGGTTTGGTGAAGTTCTTACCTGGCTGGATTTCAAAGATCCTCCCGGTGTGTGATTCCCGGCCTGGTAGCCCCAGGCATGCTAGCTCCCTGTCTCCCAATTCCCAACCTGGTACCATACGCCTCGGTGGGTTCCGTCTAAAGTCAACCCGTGCTTCTGCCCCAGTTCCTGCTCCTGTCCAGGAGTCGTATTCCGGAACTCGTTGGGCTTATGGAGGTCCACGGAGTATTCAGGCGGCTGCGAAGAGAAGGAGTCGCAAGGCCA
>NW_011366388.1:0-3236 GCF_000735185.1 Notothenia coriiceps | reverse complement strand
GTTCTTGAGGTGCGGTTCATTAAGACCTGGTTCTGTTCTGGGTCCTTGAGGTGTGGTTCATTAAGACCTGGTTCTATTCTGGGTCCTTGAGGTGAGGTTCATTTAGACCTGGTTCTGTTCTGGGTCCTTGAGGTGTGGTTCATTAAGACCTGGTTCTATTCTGGGTCCTTGAGGTGAGGTTCATTTAGACCTGGTTCTGTTCCAGGTCCAGTCTCTGGGTTGTAGTCTGCCCTCTGGTATCAGATGCCTGATGCTTCCTGTTGAAACCAAAACATTTGTCTTTAGTTTGATCTCCCCACCGATTCGACGAGGCCTTCCTCCGGTCTGACGGAGACCCTGTCCTCCGAGGGGGATTTAAGTCTCCCGTCAGCCGGTAATGCAGAGGACTTCCTCTGCGCTGCTTTAACCTTTCAGTGTTTGTTTAGTGTTCGTCTGTCTCACGAGTTCGCCTCAGGTCAGAAGGACCCCCCCCCCCCCCCATCCAAAGAGAGCTAACGTCTAAACCGTTAGCCTGCTAATGCTAACCTACCTCAGAACCAAAAGCCTCCTCGGGGGCAGCTTTGCCATTTTCTTGTTGTGCCAATGCCAATGTGCTGTAACCCATAATGTTGATCAGTGATGGATCCCTCCGCCCTGAGAGGGAAGATACCCTAGTTCCTACTTCCTGTCTGTCACTTCCTGTCTGTCACTTCCTGCAGGAGCGCGGCTCGTCAGCCATGTTTAAATAATGTTTTATCCTGAAAGAACTTGTAGATAAACAGCAGCTTCCTGTACATGAACAGCAGCTTCCTGTACATGAACAGCAGCTTCCTGTAGTTTCAGCCAAAACGTCCAAATATTCTTTAAAAACCAGCTGAAGGACGTCCAAAGATAAAAACGTTTCCTGTTCAAACTGCTTGTTCCAGAGTCGAAGAACGAACAAACCAAAATAGATTCTCACATTTGGAGAATATATTTGTATATGTTGTAACATGAAGAGTTTAAAACAGCCAAATAACTAAAGACAGAAACTCTTTGACCAAAATACTGTTTCAATGTTCCCTCAGTTCCTTTTCAGTTTGTGGTTTAATGTCTTTACAGAGACCCCAGACCCCACAGTCCTGTAGACCTGATCTGTCCTTCCGACGACTCGAGACTAAACACTCTGACTCCAACTGTTCAGTCCGTTTGTTGAACAGAATTGAGTCTGACTTTAATGATCACGTTTGTACTATCGGGTTAAGTCGAGTCTTGTTGAGTCTCGTTAAGTCTTGTTGAGTCTTGTCTGGTTAAATCGAGTCTTGTTGAGTCTCGTTGAGTCCTGTCGGGTTAAATCGAGTCTTGTTGAGTCTCGCTGAGTCTCGTTGAATCTCGTTGAGTTCTGTCTGGTTAAATCGAGTCTTGTTGAGTCTCGTTGAGTCCTGTCGGGTTAAATCGAGTCTTGTTGAGTCTCGTTGAGTCCTGTCGGGTTAAATCGAGTGTTGTTGAGTCTCGTTGAGTCTTGTTGAGTCTCGTCGGGCTAAATAGAGTCTTGTTGAGTCTCGTTGAATCCTGTCGGGTTAAATAGAGTCTTGTTGAGTCTCGCTGAGTCCTGTCGGGTTAAATATAGTCTTGTTGAGTCTCGCTGAGTCTCGTTGAGTACCGTTGAGTCTTGTTGAGTCCTGTCGGGTTAAATAGAGTCTCGTTGAGTCTCGTCGGGCTAAAAAGAGTCTTGTTGAGTCTCGCTCAGTCTCGTTGAGTCCTGTCGGGTTAAATAGAGTCTTGTTGAGTCTCGCTGAGTCTCGTTGAGTCTCGTCGGGCTAAATAGAGTCTTGTTGAGTCTCGCTGAGTCTTGTTGAGTCCTGTCGGGTTAAATAGAGTCTTGTTGAGTCTCGTTGAGTACCGTTGAGTTCTGTCCGGTCTCATGCAGTCCGGGGTCTCAGGTGGCTGTGGGGTCGGGGTGTTTCTGAAATGAAAAATGTCGGCTGTTGTTTTTCTAGAACTTTCTTCTTTGGTTTCATTCTTATTTTAAGAGGAATCTGCCAAAATAAAAGCCAGTGAAGAAGAGATTTAAATGTAATTCCTGTAATATTTTGATTATGAACTTTGTTTTTCTTGTTTCTGATTCTTTCGTTAGTTTGAATTATGTATAATGTGTGCAGTATGAATATGTCGAAGTCCCTGAATTAGCCATATTTAATAATAAGCTGAGTTTAATAAAGCCATGTCCTCCACAGATAAAAGTATTTTTAGTATAAATAGAGACTTCCTGTCGGCGCTGTAGACGTAGAGAAGTAGACAAAGGCTAGCACCAATGAGAAGATCTTTAACATTTGATGTTTCTTTAAAACCTTTATTTCATTAATGTGTCCTTTCAAAATAAAAGCATCCCCAAGCTTTACACTGCTTTAGAGATCAGACCTGAAGAAGATTAGATGCTTCGATGAGTTCTTCTTCCGTGGTGTTGAATGTTTCACCGTCTGTCTGATGTTTGAAATGAAACCAAATAAAACTGAATTTTAATAGTTTTTCACACGTCTATTCTTTCATTTCAGTTTTTCCATTTGTTCTAAGACTGTATTTTACTGTTTATACAAACCATTTTGTTCTTCCACCCAATAAAACACAAAGACATACTAACAGTTCAAATAAACTTATTTCTTCATGATTTAAATTAAAAGTAATGTAGAGAACATTTCTATGTTGACAGAAGACATCTTATTTCATACATTAACAGATTTAAATGAATAGATAACAATAAAAGGTATTTCAGGTGCTGACTGGACACTGAAGCTTCCCATTGGCTGACCACCTGTGGCCCCGCCCCCGTGAGGGGTTGGAGGTCAGTAAACAGGAAGTGAAGATCCTCTTGGGGGGGGGTCTCACAGATTCCCTTTGAGATGGTGCAATGACAAATAAGGAACTTATATTTAGGGTTGGTTACAGAAAACTGGTTTGTTTAGAAATGTTAATTTCAGTTCTGCAGGTTCCTAAAGGAATGTACCTCTCAGGTTCCTAAAGGAATGTATCCCTCAGGTTCCTAAAGGAATGTATCTCTCAGGTTCCTAAAGGAATGTATCCCTCAGGTTCCTAAAGGAATGTATCTCTCAGGTTCCTAAAGGAAAGTACCTCTCAGGTTCCTAAAGGAAAGTACCTCTCAGGTTCCTAAAGGAATGTATCCCTCAGGTTCCTAAAGGAAAGTATCCCTCAGGTTCCTAAAGGAATGTATCCCTCAGGTTCCTAAAGGAATGTATCCCTCAGGTTCCTAAAGGAAAGTA
>NW_011366387.1:0-2618 GCF_000735185.1 Notothenia coriiceps | reverse complement strand
AACACATATGAAACACTGTGACTGTTTCTTGGATTCCTTCTATTGCTGTCGGGTACTTTTATCTTTTCTTTGTCCCACCTTAATACTCTTGTTTATTACCTTCACCAAGGAAGAGGTTTTCGATTTGTTTCGTCAGCAGGATTATAGAGAAACTAGCCGTGTGACTTTCATCAAACTTGGTGGAAGGGCAAGCCGAGGAAAAGCCAAAATTACATTTTCGAGTGGATCCGGATCACAACGTGGTACACAACTTATTTCTTCACTTTCTTTAAAGGTGACCTATCATGCACTTGTGTACGTCTTTTCTACATGAACATGTGTCCCCGGTGTTCCAGGGAACTCACCAAGTGTCAGAAAACACAACCCTCTCTCTTTCCCTCCATACCCAAATCTCTTAAAAAGGGGCTGCAACGGATCTGATACAGACTGATCCAGATTTGAACACTTCTATGACGTCACAGAAGTGGCGCTACGGCTATTGGGCCAACTCCACCAATCAGGAGGAGACAGCCACGGACATTGCCGTTGGAAAGCGCTGGAGACGCTGTAGTACATATGCCAGGCCTGTAGATGGTGCTGTTCTCACAGAATCAGCCCATGATGCAAAGACAGTGTTACATTGAGCGAAATGAGGAATGGCTAAAATGCATGATCTGTTTGGTATTTTGAAAAATAAAAAGTAGAAATATGCCTCATATAGGTATGGTCCTACACTATTATTCAAATATAGCATGATAGGTCCACTTTAACATCGCAAGATATGCTGCATTCACTAGGTGTCGGAATACATCGGAAAAAGGAGTTACCATGTGGGAAAAGTCACGTAAACGTCCAGCTGTTTCAACAACTCTGTTACGGATATTGACAAGTTGTTTTAAAAAGCTGTAAGCAATCAAATATAATGAGTCATCCTTGTAGCTTCGATGTTTTGTTCCAATATTATAATTTATAGCCCATAAATTAAAAAAAATCAGAAAAAAGAAACATCCAAACTCAGAACATTTCACCCTCTGAGATGCATTTGAACGCACCATTGACTTTGGCTAATGTCTGCACTGTAGATACAACTCTGTATGTTGTTCGAAAAGTTAAATAATGAACACAAATGTCTGAATGAAACGGTCTGGGATCTGATTTCGTTGTTTCCATTAGACTTGATAAAAAAATTAAAGATAAACTTTGATCAGAAAAGATAGTTATAAAGTCAAGGTTCAAGCTGGGTATCAAAGCTCAGGGCAACATTTTGTGCTTTTTCTAACCATGAAAATGATATCTGGACCTATTATCAACACATCTGAACGCACCGTTGACTTTAGCTGAGGTCTGCACTATCATGATGCCATTCTGGTTTTAGATACAACTCTGTATGTTGTAGAAAAAGTGAAATAATGAACAAAGAATGATGAAGGAAATGGACTGGGACCTGATGTAATTGTTTTTCTGACAGACTTCGACCAGACAATATATTAAAGTTAAAGAGTCAAGGTGCATGCTGGGTATCAAAGCTTGAGGCCGAAGTGTGTGCTATTTCTAACCATGAACATTATATCTGGACCTATCATCAACACATCAGTGATAACCATCTCGCCTCAGACCAACACTGATCCCAGAAAACGTGTGTGCCACTTGAATTTAAATAGGAACATAATCTAATGTGTACCTCGACCTTAACAGCCAACAGCTCTGCTTTTCCACAAAGATTTGAAAGAAGATTAGATTTTACACACATCTCCCATCATTGTGTCTCCGCAGCGTCAGAAAGTGAGACAAATGTGAGAAACTGAAGCCGGCAGACTGTGACTCGGGCCTGAATATTTTACACACCTCCAGGTTTTTCTGAAACCACAAGAAGCAGCTCAGGGCCCGGAGCACCCGAGCGACACTTTCTCCTTTATCATTTCTGTGACTGCATGAGAGGATTTTGTTTTGTTGTTGGCTATAGCAGAGGCACCAGGAGAATACAGAGAGAAATATGCGACAAACGAAGTGCTGGAGGACAAGGGGAATTAAACGTTGTTATGCCAATACACGTGTTAAAACACACAATATGGAAAACCATATTCGAAATGTATTATTTCTAGTTTATTTCGGTTGGTATGTGGAATAATACCAACCGAAAGGTGTTATAAAGTGCGTACAAATCCTGCAGAACATAATGTGTCCTTAAAGTTCTCCCTTATAAAGTGGAGAAGTTAGCACTGCAATGTGATTTTTCCATTGGATTTTGGGATATTGTAGAAAAACTGTTTATGAAACTTAAACATGTTAACATCACTTTTACAGGAGTTGAAGAGTAAATGCAATCCACATAAGTAAAAAGATAATGTTTGGCTATAAAGGAACTACAGCACGGTCACATGACTTCACATCAACACCGCTAAGCTAAAGGTGGCTAATGTTTGGCTATAAAGGAACTACAGCACGGTCACATTACTTCACGTCACCACCGCTAAGCTAAAGGTGGCTAATGTTTGGCTATAAAGGAACTACAGCACGGTCACATGACTTCACGTCACCACCGCTAAGCTAAAGGTGGCTAATGTTGGGCTATAAAGGAACTACAGCACGGTCACATGACTTCACGTCACCACCGCTAAGCTAAAGGAGGCTAATGTTGG
>NW_011366386.1:0-2901 GCF_000735185.1 Notothenia coriiceps | reverse complement strand
CCCCCCCCACATGCTTTTTATAATTTTTTATTCTTTTAAATCACACCCTCCTCTGGTCTGATCATTATTCCTTTCTCTGAGATGTTTGTATGCAATGTTTGGCCTTTTGTTTTTGGGTAATGTGTCTTATACCAAAAGAGGGAACTGGCACAAAAGCACACCCACACACACACTCACTCACACACATACACGCATCCTACAAACTCTTAATTCCCACACTTGACTCAGCCAGTGAACGAAGGACCGTTGTGAGACCCTCTTACCCCCGCTCTGAAACGGTTAAAAGTCAGCAGTTTTAAAACACGGACATTATGTTTTGATATTTGTTTTTAAAAGAGCAGTGAGTATCTGCTTGAGGAACAACGTGTGTTTTAGATGAACTGTTAGTGTGTGTGTTTTGGTTCCTGCTGACATCAGGGGGCTGGGCCCTCAACAGCCGGAAACTATTTGATTGAGAAACATCACCGCGGACCTGGAGAGAGATCTCCTTTTTATTGCAGACCTTCAGGGGAGGTCGAACCGGAGGGACTGAGACAGATTGACTGAGACTCATGTGCCATCATTCCTGCAATTTCCTGTGTGTCCGAGTCCTCCCTTCTTGCGGTGGCACCGGGCGGAGCATCCTGTGCCTCTCTGAAGGAAGGAGGTGGGAGTCAACGGCACATCCTGGCTCTGAGTCCTAAAGGTCTGACACGGCCTTAATCCTCGATTGCCAAGCAGTTTTATTCACTTTTTTAAAATAATTTGTATTTAACATTGTCATATTCAGTTTGCTGTTGTACTATCCCTATGGTTATTATTATTATTATTATTACTCTTTATATCATTGCAGTGACCCGGTCCTTGGTTCTGATGTTTCCTTTATAAGATTTCTTGTTTTTATCATTTTGGAGGCAGGTGAGAGAAGCTGCTGCACACTTCCTCCTCCGTAGTCTTCCCTTCGCCGGCCTCTCGCCTCGGCAACCAGTTTGTTTTTTAAATGTGCATTTCAAAGAGGAATAACGTTTTTTAAAATTCTTTCAAACATAATAACGGTATGTTTTTAGCCTCTCTAAGTTTAATCTATAGCCTCAAGACTTGTACATCTCCTTCCTCCAGCCCTTTCCTTCCCTCCTTCCTACCTTTGTCACTTTATTGCTCTCTCCAGACCTTTTTAAGACGGGCGGAGAGGAAACTGGAGGAAGAGAGGGAGGGTGATGAATCAAAGCGAGCGGTGGGATCTACTGGTTGTCTTTGTGCAAGACTTGGTGTGTTGTAAATAATTACTGTAGAGTCAGTAGACTCGTTATATTATTGATAAGGAAAAATCTGTCATTGACTTTTAAGAAACGCATTACCCAAGGTAAAACACATGAAAAAAAACAAATAATAAATATGGCTATTAATGTTTTTGTGTTCTACTCGTTGTTTTGCTTTTCCAGTATACAGGAGAGGAATTTATATGAATAATTTAAGTTTGTATCTGTATCTTTCAGTATGCAAATAAAAATAGGTGTTCAATTAAAGTGTTTTATCGTGGAGAACGGGTTTTACTTTAGCAGAGATATAAAATCAGGGGTCGAGTATGTTCTCGACAAAGGCAACGTTTATTGTCCAGCGACTTTTTATTATTTAAAGGAATATATCAGCGCAAAATTAAATACTTACATAATTCCTCTGATCTGTAATGCTCTTTATCAATCAGTTGTTCTGTGCTAGCGTTGGTGGGGAAAAGCTTAAAGGGGACCTATCATGCAAAATGCACTTTTTGATGTCTTTTATACATAAATGTATACCCGGTGTGTCAGGGAACTCACGCAGCGTCAGAAAATGAAACCCTCTCTCTTTTCCTCT
This sequence comes from Notothenia coriiceps, assembly GCF_000735185.1. Classification (NCBI taxonomy): domain Eukaryota; kingdom Metazoa; phylum Chordata; class Actinopteri; order Perciformes; family Nototheniidae; genus Notothenia; species Notothenia coriiceps. The sequence goes on along the minus strand of NW_011366386.1, from coordinate 1,068 downwards.
GTACCCAAATCTCTAAAAACGGGGCTACAACGGAGCTGATCCAGATTTGCGTCTGCTATGACATAATATCTGAAATGTGGACCCACGGCCCTATCAGAAAGTTGCTATCAGAAACAATGCCCGACTGTTTTGGACGTAATATGGTCGGTGTTCACATTAGCATCGCTAACACTCAGAGCTAACCTGTACTGGAGAGCATGTGTGTGAAGAAGCAGGAAATAAAAACGAACTCACCTTGTGGTATAACCGGAAAGAGAGAAAGCCTTTGAGCTCCATACTGTTTCAGAGATAATCCTTGATAATCCATGACATGGCGTTTCATCACAGCAGTATTTAGTTTAGACCAGGGGTGGGGAACCTTTTTCTTCTCAAGGGCCATTTTAATTTTTTCAACATCCTCCGATGGCCGTACAAATTATTGACCTCTGCTTAAAAATACTAAAATCACAGCCCATTCATTTCTTCTTTCTTTCATGCTGGGCAAAGAAAAAGCAACCTCTTAATCCAGATATCTCACCATGACTCGCACATGCATGCACGTGCACGGTTGTGACATGACCACCAAAACAGAAAGATATGGACACAAGATGTGTGCAAATGTATTTAGTTTCCTATCCATGTGGACATGATTTAAGTGTGTGGGAGTGGGGGACCTAACCTCCTCTAGGGGGGTCCGGGGGCATGCTCCCCCGGGAAGATTTTATTTTAAATGTTGAAGTTAAAAGCATCAATCTGGTGCACTTTGAGAGCAACATTAGGAGATCTATGGATACATCTCTCAACACCCATATGAAACAGAACTGTAAGCAGATTTCTTTTTCTTTATGGATATTTTACAAATCACTCCCCTTTCAAACTGTATTCTTGTTTATTAATAACGTTTTTTTTTTACTGTCATATAGTATTTTATAACTGTTTACTTTATTCTCTTATTTCTTTTATAACTATAATGATCATATAAATATGTGCCTTTACCTCACTGGTTCTTATATTCGTTAGCATAGCTGGGTCATTCCTAGCATTCGGTGCCATTTCAGCTAGGGTATTACAAAAATAAAAACATAATTT
>NW_011366385.1:0-3088 GCF_000735185.1 Notothenia coriiceps | reverse complement strand
CAATCACAAACAAGAAGTGTTCTTCTGTGGTGTCTCGTCAATTGTGTAAGTTGTGTTTGTTTTATGTCTGTCATTTCATGTTTAGTCAGGTATTTATGTCACTCCAAGTCTAGTCAGGTTTCTATGAAGAGTCAGGTTTTCATGTTACTTCACGTCTTGTCTGTCTATTTTATGTCTGTCATCTCTAGTCAAGTCCCCATGCTTCATGTCATGTCTCGTTTTCCCATTTCCTGTTTTATTTTGTACTTACCTCTTGTCTTTCTTTTCAGACCTTTTTACTTCCTCACTTTGGGTGTTTTCCCGCCATCGTCAGTGTCTACCCCACCCCTGATTGTTTCCACCTGTTCCCAATTCCCTCATGTTTAAATAGTCCTTGTCTCCCTTTGTCTTGTGCCAGTTCGTCTTGTTTCAGTGTGCTTCATATATCCAGAGACCCAGCGGATACCAGAGAGGAGAGTTTTGTTTATTTGATTTCAAGAGTTTTGTTTTGTCCTCGCAAGAGAGATTTTTTGTTAATACTTTGTTTTATTTTTCTCATTAAAATATGAGTAGTTGCCTTTGAGTCCAGTATTTGTGTGCCCCGTTCTAACATGTTCTCCCTAAAGGAATACCCTTTCCGTAAAAGTTGAAATGTTGAAGTGTTTTGTGAAATTCTGTAGTGTTTTATGAAATGCTGTAGTGACTTGCACTTCAGGGCCACCATAGGATTCAGAGTCCTTTGTGATAGTGTACACTGAAAAACTGAAACATTGACATTAATGAAATGTATTATGTAAACAGATTTCACATAACTGTATTATGTCAACATTTCAGTTTGTGCAGTGTCACCTCTGCTTTACATGAGGTATTTAGTCAAGAGAAAAAGCTGTTTCACTTACACACACCTGTGAGTATTCACTGGCTTGGGTCTTTTCATGGATTCTGTTCCAAAGAGAATTTCACCATAGTGTGACTTTCACAGCACAGAGAGCAGACACTCATTTAGGAATGGATTCCACTTTTGAATGAACGTCTTATATAACTCTGTCTTGATCAATCTCTGAAAGAGGAAGACTAGAGTGACTCGGCAGAGCAAATCTCCGCTCTGTGTTTCATTGTGTGGAGATCAGCAGACTCAATGTCACAGCCTGACCTTCAGAAATATGATAGAAACAATATCATGAGCGGCTGAGCGAGGGATGCAAAGAGAGGCAGGGAACAATCCATAGGAGATATTATTCAGTCTTTCATGCGGACGGCAGAGACTGTGAAATGGAGCTTATAGTGATGTGATGAGCTCAGACCTAAAGCCTGTATTTTCTCACAACAGACTGTTTGTGGTTCAGTCCGTGGACAAGCTCAATGAACTCTGAGAGAGAAAGTTACTGAGGGCTTTGAAACACAAAGCGTTAATAACTGCAGGGAACTGATGCAAACAGAAACAATAAAAAAGGTATTAGCTTTAAAAACTAATCTGATTTCAATGTGCACATGTGTAGCAATAACACAATAATACTGCACTGAACAAACTGAAACGTAGACTTTAATTAAATGTATTATGTCAACAGATTTCACATGACTGTATAAAGTTAGTTTAAATAATATTAAGTTTAAATAAAAATAAAAAAATTCAAATTCATATTATTGTGAGGATCCACAGTGTGGCCTTCCTCTTTCCCCCCTGTGTTGTTGTCTGTCTGTCTTCCTGGCTGGGCGTGGCTGACCTACATTTGGATTTCCGTCTCCACACCGCTCAAGCTGTTGATCATCTCGCTGATTGCCACTACTCACCTGCACCTGCTAAAAACCCTGGTTCTCATCCTCAGTCTTCGCCAGTTCTTCGTTTATTCTTCAGTGGTAACTAACGTCCCGGCCTACTTAGCATTTTTTGCCTAGTAAACTTTGTGATGCTCCTAGTGAGAGGATTTAACTTCCTAACCCTGCTTTTGCCTGTTTCCAGATCCATACACCTGCCGCTCCTCCTACCTTTTCCAGCCACCTCCCTGGTCTGTCCTGCTCCTCGTCTCCCCTCTCTGAGCTCCTCGTCCCGGTCTGAACCTCGGTTCCAGGATTGTCCTTTAGCGTCCTCTCCTACTCCTTGACTGTGTCGTGCTCTAAAATAAAGCCCATTTTTGACACTTCACCACTGTTTCAGTCTTAGTGCTTGCATAGCGAGTTCTCATCTCCAGTCATTCCACGTGAAGCCTAACAATTATTGAGTTCAACTAACCTTATGTGAAATCTGTTGACATAATGCATTTAATTAAAGTCAACATTTCAGTTTATTCAGTGTCAATCTCCACTTCAATAAATGTATACTAGAGAATTGTTCAACCAATGTACTTCACACCTTTTGAAGGCCTGTAGCTGGGGGTCCAAGGACATCCAGGGTCTTATTTAGTACAATTTCACCAAGGAGTGTCACAATTCTCCACAACCATTCGATTTGACTTTATATTTGTTATAATAATATTAATAATGATCCCCATTGAGGGAGAACCAGGATGTTTCAACTTGTGAAGATATTGATCATTTCAGTTTGTTGCAAATTTAAATTCTTGCACAGTTTTTCAAAACCAGTCTAAAGTTCTTCATGAATTAACTGAGACATTAGAGGTTTCTCAATACTCTAATTTCCCCTCCTCGACTCCTATCCTCGACTCCTATCCTCGAGACTTAGTGCCGCCCACAGGAGATGTGAGCGGAGGACTGAGGAGGGGAGCCGAGGAGAGAGGAGGGGAAGCAGCAGGCGGTTAGAGAAATGAGAACTCCTCTCCTCTGAGCGGTCATTTTAAAGAGACGTCCATTAATGATGACAGGAGGCACAGCAGCCCTCTGTCTGATGGACAGATGTGTTCATGACCACTTATATATTTACTTTGATTAATTCACAGTGCGGTATAATGAGACAATAACAGGCTACAGATGCGGACACACACACACACACACACACACACACACACACACACACACACACACACACACACACACACACACACACACACACACACACACACACACACATATATTTATATAAATATATACCATTTTAGAATCAAACAAGTATGAGAGCACTCTCATAATAACGTAACACAATCAGAGACTGGAT
>NW_011366384.1:0-3329 GCF_000735185.1 Notothenia coriiceps | reverse complement strand
AAACATTCACTGGGGGGCCCCTCGAACCAGCTTATGTTCCCCCCCCCCGGAGCGGAGCAAGGCAACAAAACTTAAGATGAGAAGCAGCATTTTACGGCACGCTATGCATGGTGCCGCCTTGAGGGGGTTTCCCGACATGTCGTTGCAGTTAATTAAAAGGTGTTTCATGTTGTGGTTGCAGTGCACCTTCTTAATTTACCTTCTTTGGGGGCCCCCTTCTTTGGGGGCCCCCTTATGGTCCGGGGCCCCAAGTTAGGTGCCTTGCTCAAGGGCACTTCGGCAGTGGCCCAGGAGGAGAACTGGCTCCTCTCCAGTACCAGTCCACAGTCCGTATTTTTTGGTCCGATCGGGACGTGAACCGACGACCCTTCGGACCAAATTCCAATCCCGTACAGTTCTCTGCATTTGACCCATCCGATTATTAGGAGCAGTGGGTAGAGCACACAACGAGTGCTTTTCAGACTGGATCGATGGAAATACACTTTGGAGACAGACAAGCCGGGAGGCTGGTTTTAATTCCCTGATTCTGTGCTCATTGTTCATACTGTATTTCTGTGTCTGACAGGTATTCATGCATAAAGTCATGATGTGTTGGTGGGCAGATTTTTAGTCCAGGGAGACTTTGGTGGAACTTTGGAAAACATAACAGTACACAAGCAAGAATTCAAATATACTATTATATATGCTTCGCCTGCTGAAGTGCTTCACATTATAGTAAGAGATGGAATAGTACTATCAATATGGAATGAGAAAGATTAAGGTGGGAGAGAAACTCCCTCTGGAGAGAACGCAGGGATTTCAGCCCTTGCAGACCACAAAAACCTATATAAACCTGATGATCTCAAACACATTAAGAGGGCAAGTAATTCCACAAATGGACTCTTGACAAGGCACACGTGTTAATTGAAAACCATTCCATGTGACGACCTCATGAAGCTGACTGAGAGAAGCCAAGAGTGTGCAAAGCTGTCATCAAGGCAAAAGGGGCTACTCGAAGAATCTAAAAATATAAATCATATTCTGGTTTGTTCAACACTTTTTAGTTTACTACATAATTACATGTTTGTTCTTTCAAAGTTTTGATGTCTTCAGTATTAATCTAAAATGTAGAAAATAATTCAAATAAATAAAAACCTTTGAATGAGAAGGTGTGTCTGACTGTTTGACTGATACACACATACATGTTACAACACACAAATTACACTGTACATAATCAGGTTCCTTTAACAACCTCTCAAAGAACATGATCAGTGCAGATGTCTACACATATGATATGAGCTTATCTCTTTGAATGAGTAATATCTCCTTCAGTATTGGGATATAATATTTGTCAGTGTGTTATTGATGTTTTCATACACATCACACTACTGTCACATTATACAGTATCACTGTGGATGACTGTGACTACAGTAGTGGACTAGTCTCAGTTAGTTGTGGGGTTGAAGCTGTTTATGAGAAAAATAACCATGTCTTATTTACCAGGCAGTGAACAAGTGTGGGCTTTGATCTAAAAACTTGTGACAAGTGTCAACAGATATCAAATGTCAGGAGAATCTGCTGCGCCTCTCGTCCTTTAGACCTCCATGTACATGTCGTTACCATTTCGTAGTCACCATAAATATGGAAGCCATACTTTTACAATTTTATTTAATAATGTATGCATTTAGCTGTAGTCTAGAGCAGTTTGCAGTAGTGGTGGTTCAGTGCTCTGCTGTGTGGAGGATCATGTCTGTTGACAGACACTTTGGGAGATGCAGAGATGGAGCCTGGGGCTGTAATAACAGAACAGTCCCAGTCTGCAGCCTCACTGACGACACGACTAATGGCTAAATATTGCTACAGTTTAATACAAAGAGGAGCAATGACCAAGTGGAGAAGAACTTTTCTGAATTCAGCTTTCTAACATTTAAAAAGTGGATTAAGTACAAATATTTATAGCCATACTAAATTAAAGTACAGCAAAACAATAAAAAAGTATTCACACCAAACAGCTTCAGACAACACAAAACTACAAATTATGATTTTTTAAATTATAATAAAGTAAATAACAGTCTAAACGAAATGACTAGGTTAGCTATGTTAGCTAGCTAGTTTACAGCAGATCTGCAGTAACATCACAATGAGGTATGTAATCACATTGTTAAAATAAGACAATAAAACACTTGAGTTAAATCACTGACACTGGTAATGTAAGTAGCAAACAGCACTACAAAGTGGTTACCAGGTTGTTCTGGTCTTAAGGCCCGGACCGATTTTCAGCGTCGATAGATATTGATAGATATCTGGCCGTCGATGAGCGTCCTGTCGCCCTACTCAGATTGGTGTGTCCTGCACCGTCGTGTCTTTTCAGACGTGCCGACACCTTCCGCCGCTGATTCAACATGTTGAATCGGTAGGCTGTCGGCTAAAGGCCGTCAGCCAAAGAAATCACTCTGATTGGCAGTGAAGGACAGTTTCTTATCTAGGGTCACACCCAGATTCCTTGCAGTCTGAGTCGGGGAAACAACAGAGGTGCCAATGTTGATTGTTAGGTCAAGAGTGGGACAATCTTTTCCCGGAAGGAAAAGCAGTTCAGTCTTGTCAAGGTTGAGCTTGAGGTGGTGAGCAGACATCCACTGAGAGATGTCAGCTAGACAAGCAGAGATGCGTGCGACGACCTGGGTCTCTGAGCGGAGGAAAGGACAGAATTAGTTGGGTGTCGTCAGCGTAGCAGTGGTATTAAAACCATGCAGGCTAATGACTGATACGAGCGAGTTTGTTTACAAAGAGAAGAGGAGGAGACCAAGAACAGAGCCCTGAGGGACCCCTGTAGTTAATTGACAAGGGTCGGACTCTGACCCTCTCCAAGTTACCCTGTAGGTGCGGTCTTTGAGGTATGAGGTGAGGAGGGAAAGTGCAGAGCCTGAAACTCCATGTTCTTGGAGAGTGCGAAGGAGGAACTGATGGTTCACCGTGTCGAATGCAGCAGACAGGTCCAGAAGGATGATGACAGAGGAGAGGGAGGCTGCTTTAGCAGTGTGCAGTTCCTCAGAGACAGCAAGGAGAGCAGTTTCTGTTGAGTGACCTGCCTTGAAACCAGACTGGTGCGGATCCAGAAGGTTGTTCTGATGGAGATAACAGGAGAGTTGTTTAAAGACAGCGCGTTCAAGTGTTTTAGACAGGAACGGGAGGAGAGAGACAGGCCTGTAGTTTATAACATCAGACGGGTTGAGAGTGGGTTTCTTTAGGAGAGGGGTAGGGAATGCTCCGGTTTTTGGACAAAATTAACATGGGATCACTCCGGTCAATGGACGTACTTCGTCTCACTGGAATATTAATGGCCAGATTGA
>NW_011366383.1:0-2006 GCF_000735185.1 Notothenia coriiceps | reverse complement strand
CTATTGGCTAGCGCTCCAACACATTGTACGTGATAGGCTAAGGTTTGGGACATCTCTAAGCGGTTGACCAATCACAACAGAGCTAACCAATCAGAGCAGACTGGGCAGTGGTTTCAGACAGAGGGTGAAAAGAGGTGCTGCAGCACAGGCAGTGTGAGAAAAATAAAGAGCTTTTGAACATTAAAGCATGAAGACATGTCCCAGTAGAGGCACTACACACTAAAATTGAAAATAAGCACAATAGGGCCCCTTTAAATCACATTGTTCGGTTTGCTGCATATTTGTATCATTACTGTTTAGGCAATATATGATTCCTGTCCAAGTAAATTTGTATTTACAAGGATTTATTCTCAGCCGCATGTAACATATAATTCAGCCTCATTATTCAGATTTCTATTCACTGCTTGTCAAAAATCCTCCTGACCACCCAATTAGCCAGCAGCCATTCCTCGGAGTCTAGGAGGTGCCGGAACAGAGCTGACGACCCTGTGTTTAGACGCCCTAATAACAGTCTATTCCCAAACAAAGCCCTATTTTCAGGTGCTGCGGTTGTGGCTGTTTAATCCCTCTGTAGCCCGTCCTGTCTGTCCCTCCGTTGTTGTCATTCTGGCTGGGAAGACGCTACAGTAGTGGCCAGTTTTTATTGTCTGCTGTCATTAGTGGCTTTCCTCTGTCTGTCTCCTCTCAACAATTATTTTTCCAGGCTGCTTCCCCCGTGGAAAGTAAGCTGCATTTTACTCCCCTCTTTGTTTCTGTCTCGTTCCTCTGCCCATTTCATGTCTCCCTGTCTCTTCTCGTCTCATCCAATGTCTTAAAATCCTCCTCAGCTCAACCGCCTCCCAGGCATTTTTATGTAATAGGAAGTCCGGAGTCTTGGCTGTTGTGTCGGAGGCACTTTTTACCGCAAAGTTAAAACAAATGGATGCTCCGCGGAGACAGGCGTGCAGACGAACCTCCCCGCGGCCTCGTAAAACGCTGAGACAAATCTCAATTTGATAGACTCTGTGTCAGCAGTTGGTTTTGTGTTTGTTTTCGCTCTCCGGATCTCACAGTTTCCCCGCACTTTGGCAGCATGTAGGTTGGAATGAGCCGTAAAGCTGTTAAAAGATTTCAGCCTGGCTCTGAGCAAAACCACTGTTCAAATTCAAGGATATCAAACCTCATTGGCTTGTGATCCCTGGAAATTAAGCAGTGTCTTTACCAGTTACATCTGTGTCATTGTGAGGGTTTCTTTTGTCTTATTTCAGTGTTTTTTACCCTCTAAAAAAGGCCTCATTTTATCCTTATGATGGCTATAGAGGAAAAGTCAGAAGACCAAGAAAGTTGATATGATTCATCTTCTGGAAACCATGAATGTCCATACAACATTTAAATAGCTGTACATCCAGCTTGTTCAGGCGTAACAAAGATGTGGAACTAAACATTTGGGAAACTACTAGGCCTATGGGTATTACTGTTGACGATAACTTGGATAGCTAGCGTAAGCTTATGTTAGAGCTTGTAGTGCCGAGAGACGGGAGTCGGAGGCGGGGTATCGAAGGTACAAGCTAGACTTTTATTTAACATCAGGACAACATGTAAAACAGCTTTCAGCCCGGGAAGAACAGACCGGGGGAAACAAGGGTCCGGTCAACTCACTATGTCCGTGCGGAACAATACCCCAACCCATAGTTCCGTGGGTGAATAATGTCAATCACCACACAAGCCCCCCCAGAATTCACCCATAGTCAAAACCCTCGCGCCTGGGAGGAAGTACCGCCCGACCCCGGCGCGTACGGACCACAGGGGCCGAGGAGGGCGGGGCCGCAGGCGAGGGCAGGGGCAGGGGCGCCAACGAGGGCGAGGGCATCCCCACAGGGGGTGGGGGGCGGGACATGGGAGGGCGGCCCCGACGTGGGGGCAGAGCCAACTCCAACGGCCTGGAAACGTCCACGTGAGCAGGCTTAATCCGATCAACGGACACAGTCTCAGGCCTGCCACCAACGTCCACCACCAGGCTCTTGTCC
>NW_011366382.1:0-5159 GCF_000735185.1 Notothenia coriiceps | reverse complement strand
TTAGTATACCGAAAGTACAATATATTGTAACACTGTGCTGCTGTCATTTCCCCCTAATGATAACCTGAGATGGTGAATTATAACTCACAATGAAAATGGTTCAGGAAAGTGGGTAGAAGCATGTAGAACTAGATAAGCTTATGATAAGCCAGCCTTGTCTACTTATTAAGGAAAAGTGGGAGGTTCTTTTTAATGAACATTAGCTTCTCTGCTTTATCAGCCATAAATCTGTTCCTCTTCTCATCAAGCACATGAGAGGCAGCGCTGAACAGTCTCTCGCTGTCAGTGCTTGTGATTTGATCTTACTCCGCATATCTGTCCGGGTGTTTTGATTTCAAGTGGTGGAGTAATCCCGAAGTGGTGAAAGTCTTTGCAGTTACACCCCCTCGAGAAATGTCAGCTGAACACATTTTAAAAATCGCAATCCGCGCCTCTTTCTCTGATATTTTTAAATATCTCCAAGCGGCAGACATGTTGGCTGTGAGCCAGCCGCGAGCATGGTCGCGCACCGTGCTTGTCGCCGCGTTTTGATTACGTCATCACAACAACACGTTAGCTTACCAACGTAACCCTGTTCTCTGACATTCGGTGATATTTTTTCGGTGCTAGAACCTTTTTAACCATTTTCGGCCGATAATTTTCGGCGGCCGAATATTCGGTGCATCCCTAGTTACCAGGTAACACAGCCTGCTCTTATGCATTCCCCCCCCCACCCGATGGCCCTGTGCTACATACCAGTCATGTTGATATTCAGCCCCGAGAGCTCCTGGGCCTTCTCGCTGTGTTCCTTGGCGCTCTGGTAGTTATAGTAGGTCAGATTGGTGTAGACACACTCCAGGTGGAAATGGATGGCCAGGTTTCTCTGCTCCGGACACAGAGAGAGGCTCTTCACCACTGGGAAGGACAGAGGACTCACAATCAGATCAATACTTAACTTCATTTTTTTTTCACAATGTTTGGATGGTCAGCTAGTTTTCCCAGTTAAAATAAATAATTCTGATTGTTTGAAGTGAGAATCAATGTCAGCTTTTATTGGACCTGTTTAAGTACTATGTTCAAGGCCATTGTCAACGGTTAGAGTGATGTGTCTATGTCTGAAAAATACAAACTGTAAAGTAATTATAAATCTACCCCTACAAATTCTAATGTGGTCAGCACAATCGGAAGACCTTTGTGATGAATGGTTGTTAAATGCCTGTTTAAGTCGTGGAACGCATGTGCTGGCAAAAGACTACCCTTTGCCAAAAGGTTGGACATTGTCCAATCTGCTCCAGATTTCACAGAGAACAAGAGTAACAGCCTAATGACATTTTGTTGTCTGTACTGACTCACAGCAAATGTTGGGATTTTTGAAAAACAAACTTGATGAAAATGTGTCAGCAATGCATTGGTCACCAAAAGCTTTTTGAGGCTTGAAAACAACAAAAAGGTGAACACTTTTAATTTAGTTTTATTTTATTTTTCTATTTCCTTCCCTTTCTAGGCTCTGTATTTAAGCGAACTCTTCCTAAAGATGTAATCCTACTGACTTCAATATTTGGTCAGAATGATCCAAAGGGCGTGGCAATGTAACCAGTAAAAAGCGTGGTGGCAAAAATACATTCCTTTAACATTAAATAAAAGTAAATTGAGCATTTATCATCCAATCTGCCCCAAACTTCATTTCATAGGGGGTCCAGCCCAGAGGGTAATCCACATAACATATTGACTCAAACGTATAGTGCCCCCTATTAGCAACAGCAGGGTACCCTGGTCTGGCAAACATTGAGGTATGGTCTCTAGACTTAATTTACAGGAATGTACAATCAGCGTGGACACAGGAAGTGGCATTTAAGTCTTTCGTGCCATATTCAATAATCATGAAAATTGAGAGCCAAGTCAAAGAGCCTCTGGTGACTCCTCACTGCTTGCATATTAAGTGTCTTGTTTTTTATCACTTGGTTGCACAGAACATCACCAGGACGGAGCTGCCATCCACCTTTACTCCCAGTGGCTCAGGAAGAAAGCCCTCAGGATTATAAAAGACCCCCATCACCCCAGCCACAAACTGTTCAGTCTGCTGCCGTCTGGCAGGCGGCACCGCAGCATCCGGACTAAAACCACCAGACAGTTTCATCCCACAGGCCAGAAGACTGTTAAACACCTGAACTGTTGAAACAACATCCATAACATTCATCTGCTACTTAGTAATTATGTATCTATTATCTAATATATCATTCCAATAACTTGTATATAGACTCGCATTGCACTATTCCACTTTCTCACTTTTTTTAAAAACTATTTTTCTTTTTGTATTACTTTTAATATAATATACTTTAATATTGTTTTAATATTGTCTGCTTATCTGTATTATTGTGTTGCATTGTTGGAGAAGCCTGTGACCTAAGATTTTCAATGACATAATTACTATGTAGCTATGTTAGTTTGACAATAAAGAACCTTGAATAGGTAAAGGCGGCAGTCTGTGAGAGTCTGTAGATTGTGGTCTTCAGCAGAGATTTGCTAACACTGCAAAGATTACAAATGTCTGGGTGATGTAGCTGTGAAGGCAGCACCCAGAGCTGGCTGGAGGTCAGGTGCCTGACTGTCACACTAAGGAGGAGATGCATCAACGAAATAAATCATTATGGAAACATGGATTCATAGACACACCATCCATGTCAACAGAGCACAGCTACATTTCTCACCATCCCCCATGAAGCACTGAGGCCTTGAGATGACAAATAAGAAAGACAAACAGAGTGGAGGTGATGGGAAGGTATGAAAGCTTGGTACAGCATCTGCTGTGTGGCTCCTTCCTTTCCATCCATCTGATCTGGTTATTAATTTGTTCTGCTGAGGCACCGTTGAGACAGAGAGCTCCTCCTGAGCTGAGACCAGCAGAGAGGAGGGGATTCATGATCAACAATCATACACTTTCGTGCCCATTTAACATTAATGAAGCATCGCCAAGAGCAGGCAAGAGAAAGACAGCGAGAGGCAGATTTACATGCAACAAAACTGTTTCATATTGAGCAGCGACAATTTCACACTGAAAAAAAATGTCTTTCTGTCTGAGCTACAAAGGAAGAGAAACATACTGAAAACCAGATCTAAGAATTATTCAACCTCTGAAAAGAGAAGTGTGGCTTTTGAGTACAATAGTAGTTTAGAAAGATTGTTACCTTTTATCTGGAGTAAGACAAATATGTAAAGGCCTTCTTTATTTTTCTGTATGCAGCATTTTCAGCACGTTTATAACCCATTTCCACTGCAGGGCCTCGCACGGCGTAGTACGGTATAGTTAGGCCTTGGGAGGCCAGGCTCACTTTATGCTGCTTTTCCATTACAGTTTAGGAACTGGGGTAGTAACTATAGTAGCGCAGTGTAGGCGGAGCCGTAACGTCATCTTCAATGAGAACCACAAAACCAACATCAGCCGTTAGCCCTCAGAGCTCACAGCTCCTCATATCTGTTCAGAAGCTAGACAAAAGTTAAACAAGTACAAACCACAGACTGTCTGTGTCATGGAGAATACAGTCGCTGGTTTATTTATGTCTGTAAGCCGTTGTTGTGAGTGTGGATGGTCAGAGCATACTGCGTTAGCTTAGCCGATCTCCATTCAGAAAACACGCATTTTAAAAGGTTTTTCGCCTGCCGTCTTGTCTGCAGACTTGTCAAAGCATTAATTCATGGTTTTTACTAACCGGTATCAGTATTTTGTTACTTCGGCATCATTTTGAAACATGTATTGCAATTAAATCACGGTCAAATATGTTCATTTCGTTGTAGTTGCCAGCGATTCTCTCACTAGTTTAGCATACTCAGCCCAGTTGTTGGCCCGGAAAGAACCTCGATTTTGGAGAGCCAGAAAACTGTGAAAAAGTACCCTTTAGCCGGAACTACGCCTAGTGGAAACACAACCAAAAACGGGCACGGCACGCTTAAACAGCGCTGCAGTGGAAATGCGCCATTAGAGGCAAGGTCTTGGCAAAGCTTAATTGGTTGACCACTTTGGTCTACAATGAAATGTCTGGAAAGCTGTGCACCTAGCCCCAGTACCCGAGTGTTTTTTTTTTGTTTTTTTACAGTAAATTAAATGTTAAAACTCTTCAAAACCAAGGTCATCTTACCATGTCTTGTTATGCTAGCTGTGTTTGAAAGAAATAGCACCTAACCTGATCCAGAATCAAACAAACCCCACAATGTAAAAACTGGACCAATCATGTTAAATATTGTCCTGGATTTGGGAAATGTAAAGCTTTCCTGAGCAATTTTTATAAAGACATAATTGGAATGTTTTTAGTTTTTTTGGACTGATGAAGTTTACATTTTGTGTTTTAAGAACCTAAACTTTGAAATGTGATATATTGCAATAACCCAAATGCGAAATAGAAAGTGTGTGTGTGTGAGAATGTTAACATGCTCATTAAATGAGAGAATCATGACAATAACGTAACTGTGTATGAGTACTTTTTCAAGATTTTGAGAACATGCTTGGTCCCAATAATGGTGATATGAAACCTCATGGCAGCCGCTGCTCGATGTTTAGAGCGGGAAAATCTGCATGCTCTTCACAACATCCCAACCCTCTCTTCAAGTGAAATATAAAAGGATTGTTAAACCGACTGCTCCTCAGGAATATGAATTGGGCTGTTTTGCAGCCTGCACATACTGCTCACCATTCACTGTTTAACCATCACACACAGGCTGCAACAAACACACCCTTCGATTTGAATCAATATACTCACATCAAGTTCCAAAGGAAAAAAAGGTCTTCAGTAATTAATTAAACATGTCAAATGTCCTCTGATAAAAGCCCTGCTGATTGGCTCCAACAATAAAACGGAAACCAGCTTAAAATTCACAAACTGAGGCACAAAATAATATCTGAACCAATTAATCAAACACTATTGTTCTGATAAAAATAAAAAAGCCTCCAAACAAATGTAGTTATTCAGTGCCTTTTGTCCCAATTCCACAGTTAGCATCACAGGGAGCCCAATCTACTGTCAGCATATAGAAAAGACTTCCAACGTAAAGAGACGCTTGTCATGTTTGACTTAGTCTGTGCACACTGCCCGGTGCTGAAATGAGCCTAATAAAGTAACTAATGATGAATGAAACAATTCAACAATATATTACACCAAATTTGAACCCCTTTGATGGTAAACCTGTAA
>NW_011366381.1:0-2503 GCF_000735185.1 Notothenia coriiceps | reverse complement strand
GTGTGTGCGCGAGAGAGTGTGTGTGTTTGCGAGTGAGTGAGTGAGTGAGTGAGTGAGTGAGTGAGTGTGTGTGTGTGTGTGTGTGTGTGAGTGAGAGAGAGAGTGTGTGTGTGCGAGAGAGGGTGTGTGTGTGGTGAGAGAGTGTGCGCGCGCGCGCGTGTGTGTGTGTGTGTGTGTGTGAGAGTCTCTGTGTGTGTGTGTGTGTGTGTGTGTGTGTGTGTGTGTGTGTGTGTGTGCGAGAGAGTGTGTGTGTGTGTGTGTGTGTGTGTGTGTGTGTGTGTGTGTGTGTGTGTGTGTGTGTGTGTGTGTGTGTGTGTGTGTGTGTGTGTGTGCGAGTGCGCGAGTTTGTGTGTGTGTGTGTGCGAGAGAGTCTCAGTGTGTGTGTGTGTGTGTGTGTGTGTGTGTGTGTGTGTGTGTGTGTGTGTGTGTGTGTGTGTGTGTGTGTGTGTGTGTGTGTGTGTGTGTGCGAGAGAGTCTCAGTGTGTGTGTGTGTGTGTGCGAGAGAGTCTCAGTGTGTGTGTGTGTGTGTGTGTGTGTGTGTGTGTGTGTGTGTGTGTGTGTGTGTGTGTGTGTGTGTGTGTGTGTGTGTGTGTGTCTGGTATTGCCCTCCAGCAACAAATCTGACTCGTCAAGTTTGTTAATGAAGGTCTGCTTCACACACACACAAACACACACATATGCACGCGCACACGTTAGGATCTCCGTGGCACATAAACACGCGGCCTCGTTAATTCTAAATTTAACAAGGTGTCTGGGGAGCCGTGCAGGGAGGCAGCCGAACATGATGAGGCATTATGGAGCCAAATAACCTGCTGTCATGTGACTTCATCTCCTACATTTGGGCTCGTGTTATAAAAATCCTCCTGAAACCCCTCCTATTGCATTCCTTTTTTTAGATATGCATTTGGGACCGAGGATTTGAAGCAATAGTCGCCAAAAGAAAAGTTTGTAATTACTGACTGGAAGCAAAAAACTCAATTTAATTCAAAGGAAAATGCTGAATAGGGGTTTTCACTCGTTGCCTCTTTTCTGTGTCAGAAAATAGTCCAAATAAAAATTGTACACAGCGAGGTCTAACTCTGAAGCAACTGGAACATTGTTTCTGTCAGCCAACCCTTAATAAGAAGGTAAAATACCTGGATAGGCAATATTTAGAGATTTGGAGGGAAGCTGTGAGATAAAATCTTAAAATATAGAACATTTCGTTTATGATTATACGCAATCTTAATACTTACAACCTCAGCTTTCATTAAGTCTCTCACTAACTCACTTCTAATACAATCATTCTTTGTTTTCTAGACATTTAGAAAGCTGTTTCCTCTTAACATCGCTATTTACACTGGTGAGGTCTCAGACACCAATAAAAGGTCATATACATGTTGGCACGCTTGTAACCCCCCCCCCCCTCCATTGTTTATTGGATACCAGTAAACAGAGACGATCATTAGTTAAATAAACGAGGGCTTTATGTTGTGCTTCGAGGCTGCAAATTGTTTGCTATGGTTTCTTTAACTCAAAAACTGTAATATTAAAAAAGTACTCCACTGTGTTTTCTGAGGGACTTCTTATATGACTGCACACAGTTCCTTTATCCTCCTTAGCGACAGTCTGTTTTCCTTAGCAACGGTCTGTTATTGAAAATTAACGACCTCTGGAATGTTCAAATTGACCAATCAGAATTGAGTATTCAACTAAGCCGTGTAATAAAAAGAGATTAGAAAACTCAAATCACTACTCTCATATCCGTGGCTTTCTTATCTTCGTACCTGTTTACATTTAAATGGATGACTTGTCCGGACAGTTACGTTCTTGTTGAACAGGTTTTTGTTATGAGTGTAATCCCATTATCGTTGATGTTTTGCATGCAGAGGGTTTCATTATGTTTCCTCCCTGCTGTGCTGCTCTCATTATGAGCTGAATATAATATCAGACTTATTGAGAGTTTTCTACTCAAATGAAGGTGCTCTCTAAGTATTACCTTAGGGATAACATCATAACCTTATTTTGTGAATGGAACATGATTTGTTGATGTAAGAGGTTTAGTAAGACTGCAACGTTTCTTAAAATCTTAATTTCTGTGGTTACATTAGCAAAATTTAAGGTGGCAGATTTCCCACTCATTATCAACTCCTTTGTGTTTCACTGCCCAAACCTCTCGTTCTCCCTGGACCTCATTTGACACTCGCCAACTTCTCCCACCCGACATCTGCTCCCTAACTCGAGTGTGTAGAGGTATTCGTGTGTGTGTGTACAAAAAAGCCAAATGACAAGCCAGTAATTGTGTAAAACCAGTGGGAGTGTGTGTGAGGGAGGATAGATACATGATCAGTAGAACACACACACACACACACACACACACACACACACACACACACACACACACACACACACACACAGCTACAGTATGCACACATGACCAAAAAAAAAAGCCTTGAATTGAATCTTGAACCCCGTACCAGTGAGTTGGACCTGAGCCTCGTAGTTTCCGCTGATCACAGAGTCG
>NW_011366380.1:0-3182 GCF_000735185.1 Notothenia coriiceps | reverse complement strand
GTGGAGAGCGCCTCCACTCGCACATTTCATTTTGTACACCACCGCATCTTTTGTGTAATTAAATGCTGTTAACTTTTATAAGCTTCCCTTGACTCTTTTCAGTCTCTCCTGCCTTCAGGGTTCTAGAATTGCTTATGACTACTACTCTTACTGTTTAACATTTTGGGTTACTTAATGTTACTTCATATTAAGGCTAATACAAATGACAAGGCTGTAATGCTAACTCACGTGCTAGCTACTAGCTAGGTAGCTAACTTGATCCAGCCCCTCCTGGTCCTTTCATCAGACGGGAAGCGAAAGAACGAGCAAGACCCATTGCTGGTATGATAACAACCTGGTACTAAGCACACAGGCATCTTGTTAAAGTTATCTTATCTTAGCCAGATATAGATATCTTAAGTGGAGGAAAACAATTGTGACATCACTTAAGCCACTCTGGGATTTGTACTCTTTCTAGTTGCGTATTTTTCATAGTCTTATATTTCAACAGTTTTACGACAAACTTTGACTTTTTTGACATGGAAATAATTGTTTAAGATTGACAAACATCATATGTGTAATTCATGGCACAATTCGAACGGGATCGAAAGATAAGTTTTCTCTCTCCATTGACTTCAATACATAATTTTTCTGAAATAAGGTCCCATGGACCGGAAGTACATGGGCGTGACTTCGCCACTCTATATATGTTCGGCTGGCAGAGGGTGCGGCCATAGCTCTGGGCGTGGCTACTGGGTATCGCTACGTAGCGATACCCAGGAAGAAAAAAATTGGAAAATGAGAAATCTCCAACGAGGTGTTTTGGGGAGGTATTTTCTGTGTTTGAGTTTTACTCCCTACAGGGTGTACTTTGAGGGTTTTTGACTCTGCAGACCGTTTACATGCATAACAACCTTCAAAACACACAAGGGGACGGGTATAACCGGAAAAGCATTACATGACAATGCTCTGCTGTCTCCAACAAATGTAATTTTTTATTTTACAGATTCAAAAAGGAAGAAGATGGGTGCCGCACCCATCTTAACCATTTTGGTGATGTTTTTGGGTAAGTTAGTAATGAGAGTAACACATAGTAGAAAGACAGTGATTAATGCAAGTTTGTTTATTTCAAACCAACTAAAACATTTTCTACAAAAGGTGCCATTGAGTTTGCTGGTGCATCAACAACAACTGATGGATCATTTACAAAAGAGGCTCCATTAACACTGCATACATCATCAAAAACTGTTGCCTCACCAACAACAGGCAGTTCAATGTCTACGGGAGATTCAGCAACTGTCAGTGGGTCAACAATGACTAAGGGATCAATAACAACAACAACAGCACCATCAACACTGCATGGATCATCAGAAACTGGTGCCTCACCAAGATCAGGGGGGTCAACAACTCCTGGAGGTTCAGCAACAACAGGCAATTCAACAACTCCTGGAGGTTCAGCAACAACAGGCAATTCAACAATTCCTGGAAGTTCAGCAACAACAGGCAATTCAACAACTCCTGGAGGTTCAGCAACAACAGGCAATTCAACAATTCCTGGAAGTTCAGCAACAACAGGCGGTTCAACTATTACTGGACCAATGACAACTGGATTTACCCCGACTTCCTCACCAGTTGTTATTCTCGCAGCAACCTTGAAAGTAACATTTGAACCAGAACACAGGAATCAGAGCAGTGATAAATACAGAGAACTTGAAGCAAAAGTGGTAACAATGGTGAGCACATTTAAGAATTATTCACAACATTTAATGATGTCTTGAGAAACTCTTCCATTCTATTTGATTTCTTTTAACAGATATTCCAATTTTGCCGTGGTTCTTGTTTCAAATTTTTGTATCGTGCTTACAGTGCGACCTGATCTTCCGAGAGAGATTCCAGCCAATTTTCATCCGCACCTTTGTCATCGAGTTTCGGTAATCTTTAAACCCTTGCATCTATGACTTCAAATTCACTGACTCATAACTACAAAAAGTTAGACTGTGGCGTATCCTTAAATTAGGTCAAAGTACTAAATTCAAAGAATATAAGTTGTCATAAAGCAATATTGAAAACAGTTTTTCTTTCTTATACAATTATCATTTGACTTAAGCTTGTTCTTTTTCCATGAAAGGCCAATAACGGGAGGTGTGCAGGTAGAGGTGGGGCTCCTGTTCAGCGGCACAGTCCCACCTGCTGAATTAGTTGGTGAGACTTTAATAATTGCAGTGAATGACCCCAAAAACATCTACAGCTGTTTTCTGGATGAGAACTCCATCGCAGTTATTTGTGAGTCAACATTGAATACATAATCCTATATTACCCTACAGTAAGTTCTGGAAAGTCCATCAGCTCACATGTGCTTTTTGTCGTCAATCACTCATTTACAGCTCCAGTAGTACCAACAACAACTACCGGGCCAATGACAACTGGCTTTACTCTAGCTTCCTCACAAGTTGTGGTTCTCACAGCAACCTTGGAAAAGCCATTTGTAAAAGAACTCAAAAACCGCACCAGTGAACAGTACAGAGAACTTGAAAGACAAGTGGTAACAACGGTGAGCAAACTTGGGTCATTCACAACAGTTGATGCTGTCTTTAGTAACTCTTCCATTCTGTGTGATTTCTTTTAACTCCCATACATCTTTTCACTGTGTTACATGTTTCTAATTTTGGTATCCTTCTTACAGTGCGACCTAATCTTCAGAGAAAGATTCTGGCTCATTTTCATCCGCACCTTTGTCATCGAGTTTCGGTAATCTTTCAAACCTTGACTTCAATTGAACTCACTCATAACTAGACAAATGTGACTGTGGCGTATAGTCCAACAATCTGTCAAATCATTGTAATCTAAGACTATACGTTTTTAATAGGGCAATAAGGAAAATGTGCTTTATTCTTATAAAATTATCAATTGACTGTCATTTGTTATTTTTTCATGAAAGGCCAATAAAGGGAAAAGTGGAGATAGAGGTGGGGCTCGAGTTCAACACAACGACTGATCAAAACCCCAGCAGCCGATGTGGTTGTCGATACCATAACGGAAGCCTTGAATAACACCAACAACACCTTCAACCTGACTCTTGATCCAAAATCCATCACAGTTATTCGTGAGTCAACATTGAATACATGAACCTATATTACCCTACAGTAAGCGCTGGAAAGTCCATCAGCTAACATGTGCTTTTTGTCGTCAATCACTCATTTACA
>NW_011366379.1:0-2386 GCF_000735185.1 Notothenia coriiceps | reverse complement strand
CCCCTCTTCTTCATGTCTCTTCTACATCAACATGTGTCCCCTCTTCTTCATGTCTCTTCTACATCAACATGTGTCCCCTCTGTGGAAAGAGACTCTGAAAGTTTCAGGAACAAAGATTCTCTCTCTTTTTGTCCTGATCCATTTCTATAAAAACCTGTCTGAAAATGAGCTGATCAGATTTTGGCCACTTTATGATGTCATAACGTTTTTTTGGCTTGTGTAACCATTAGCCAATCAGCAACCAAGGTATCCCCCCCCCCACCTTATCACCAGAATCTCCTCCTAGAGCACCATTATGTTCTTTGTAACCAAATCTCTCTCAGAGGGGCGTGGGGAGGGGCTCCTTATTTTCATCTAAAATAACAGACAGAGAATCAGCTCTTTGGAAACAGGAATGAAACAGAGGGGATTATGGGTAATGCTGCAATGATCTGTTTGGTGTTTCAGCCAATCAGAGACATGTTCTGTATATATCTAAATGAGTGTGTTAATTAAACTATTATCTTTAACAGCTCAACTACAGGGAGGCCTATCATAAGGAGAAGCACCTGTACACCACCATTCTGGATACCTACGACTACGCCAAGTGCCGCAACTTCAAGCACTACTTCAGCAGCGTAAGTGACGACCCTTTAATCCAGTGACTTGATTGAAGATCTGCTTTAAATAGCATGTTGATAACGTGTTTTTGTTTTGCTTTCCACAGAAAAACTACACTGCCGCCTGGGACAAAATCAAAGACAAGAGCTACCAGATTCCTCACGATTCTCACGCTCTGAAACACGCCAAACTGCAGAAAGTTATCCTCAGCGGCGTGAGTTTAACTTCTGGTTATTTCATTTGTTTTTGCATTTTAAGAAATTATTCACAAAGCTTACATCACAAAATAAACACATGTAGGTAACATAACTTAACTAAATAACAGCTGACACACCCGAAATGAAATATTAATAATAATGGTAATAATAATACAAATAAGTAATTGTGAATTCTTACCTCATGTTCCTTATAAATCTGCATTACACTTTACCCACCTATCCTTAAAGATATGCATTTCATTTCTATAATTCTAATAGTTGTTTTCTCCATTACATATATTTCGATTCCTTGTCATTTGCTTAATGATCGCTTTTCTTATCACAAGAAATAGGTAATTCATTTATTTCATTCTACGTAATATAACTTTGCAGGTTTTTTCTTCACATATAAGTGGACTGTTTTAAGAGACAATGTGCTTTTGTCCCTTTTAGGTGAAGTACAAGGAGGACTACGAGAAGTTCAAGTCCCTCTACAGTCTGCCCAAGTGTCTGGAGGACGATCCCGCCACCGCTCGCTGCGTCAAAGCCGGAAAGCTGGTGCTTGATGTAAGTGACATTGATCAGGCTTTTTCTTCACACTGTGTGTCTGAATTATTGTTAGTCAGAGAAGACTGAAAGATTAACTCTACTTGAAAAACCAAGCTGCTTAAATGAGTCAAACTGTGTTGTTTTGTGCATTAAAATATCATTGTATCATTACATTATTTAATGTTTTACCCATTAGAAGCATGAAATTCAAGATAATGTAAATATTTGGTATATCAGGAGAGGTCAAACAGCCACAAGCTGATATAACCAACCTCCTCTCAACTTAAGAAATAATTACATTTAATTTGTTTTGGTTTTTTGGACGGAGGAAAATTCAGTTTGAACTATTCCAAAAAAACAGACGTCCAGAAAATGCATAACGAAAACGAACATGTGAATTAAATGGAAATATAATTGCAGTTCATTAAAGAAATGTAATAAGAAAATAAGCTAACTTTGTTAAGTTCCATTAAATGTGATCCCTAATAATATCGAACACTCCCAAGCTCTTGATAACATACCCAACCATCTGGTGTCTGTATTTATAGCGTCTGTACAAGGAGGACTATGAGAAGACCAAGGCTAAGAACCACATCCCTGCAGACATGCTGGAGATCCTGTCCGCCCGCAAAACCCAGTCCTCCGTCAGCGAGATCAACTACCGCAAGAGACTGCACCAATGGATCTGCCTGCCCGACATGCAGGTGTACACGCAGGCACGCAAAGTCAACGAGCAGCTCAGCGACGTAAGTCAAACTCAGAGGGATTTCATGAGCTTGTTACAACATTCAGGAGAAGACAACATACAAACAACAAGCATTCATACTTCAATATGCAGATACAGTTAAAGTGCAGGAGTATATCGGTTTACGTAAAAATAAATATGTTTGAATTAGTTACTGCAAAGCTAAAGACTGGTCAAAGGTACAGCCATGTTCTTGCATATACAGTATTCTGTCAGCTTTGTGTGTGTACTATACCTTCCTATTTAACTTGCACAAACATTGTAACATGATGCCATTTTCTAACATCATATCTTC
>NW_011366377.1:5859-19679 GCF_000735185.1 Notothenia coriiceps | reverse complement strand
TGGGGAAACACTGATATGTTTTTGTTGTTGTCTTAATGCACCTGTAGGAGTAAGAGAGGCAGATTAAAAGCAATGTCTTTTTTCAAACTACCTCTAGCAGATGCTTATTTTATACCTTAGTTGGATGGGGATTTTTCATTAATAAAGATCACATATGGGAAATTGTTTACCAGAACATTTCTACTTTTAAAAATGTTTACACTTTAATTGTTGTCTAATTGCAAATGTCACGTATCTAAACATCTTTAAAACAAAATGTACTGTCCCTTGTCACACCTGCTGCTTGTACAATAATAATCTAAACACAGAATGGGATGACACAAAATTGTCTTAAAATAGTTTACAAAACAAACAATACCATTTTTAATTTGATAATCATGTGCAAATCATTTGATTCTGCCTTTTGCTCAAAATTCGTTTTTTCCCATTGACCGAAGACTTCCCTACTTCTGACCGTAGATGCCTGAATTTTGTGGCAAACCCAGTGCAGGGCGTCCGGCAAGTATGTCTTTTCCCCCTTGTGTCAGAGTATTGCTTTGTTTTCGGCTCCGCTCACTACACCCCAGCACATCACTTTCAGAACACAGATACCAGTAACAAATGCGAGGGAGCTGAAAACACATGTTTTGAAGATGCTCTGCTCACATTGACAATCTTTAATGTCTATAGAAATCTCTGGGGAAAGCATTTGCCCTATAGAAGTTCAGTGGCAGTCGCAGCCCACATCTACCATATGTTTACCACTTTGTAAATGAAGGACAACAATGCAAATGTACTGGAACAAGATTGGCCAGATTCCATAGTTATGAACTGCAGACTGTGTTCAGTTACATGCTGCAGGCTCATTGTCATGTCAGGATGGGTTTGGATTTACACATTTCATTGGTGCCTACTCACAGTGTTCTTCTGGTATCTTTGTGTGTTTGCCAGGTATAAAAAAGTATGTTGTTGGTCTCATTATCAAGACTTCATCAGATGCATCAAATGTGGAGGTGAGTACCTTTTTAGAATTCAAATTAAACGTTTTTTTGGGGTAAAATGGGTTCTAAATTAGTATAGAACTTAATTACAACTTTGAAATGAAAATGTCTCTAGGGTAGGCCAAAACAAACAGAAAAGTATTGGTGAATTAAAATAAAAGGTTTAACAAAAAATCTAAAAGTTGTTGACCAATCACAACAGAGCTGGCCAGCTAACCAATCAGAGCAGACTGGGCTCTGGTTTCAGACAGAGGGTGAAAAGAGGTGCTGCAGCACAGGCATTCTGAGGAAAATAAAGTGCTTTTTGAACATTATAGCCTGGAGACATGCCACAGTAGAGACACAACATACATATGAACTTGCAAATAAGCAAAATATGGTACCTTTTTAAATAGTAAAGTTGTGGTGAAATACATTTCTTTGAGATGTAGTGAGCAAACAACTAAATACATGAGAACATTTTTGTCAAGTATTCCTTTAGGAAGTGTTTAACCTACACTGACACTAACCTCGCAGCATGTGGCTCTCTGCTGTTCTAAACATAAATGCTCTGCAGCTGTGTGAATCAACTCAAGTGAAAAGCACTGATTAGGTTTAAAAAGTGTATCCCTTCTTCTGGATTACGGTCACTCATTAATGAGCGGCACACCTGAAAGCATGCATCTCTCACATGAGAGCTTTCTGAGCAAACTGTATGATCATCACATGGGAAGCAGGAAGCATGTTGGGTAATGTGTGTAGGGAGTTTCAAAACCTTACCTAACCTAAGTTGTGTTGTAATAAATCAATATGTTTCCCTTAAGTGCCTTAGATTAAAGACAAATAAATAGCTATTCAAAATTGTTGTCAAACTACTCAGGATTATAAAAAACAGAAGAAACCGAAACTAAGCTGGAATTTAAAAAGGATATCGTGGATGAATACACGTTTGCTTTTAACTACAGCTTAGTTTAGTGAATAAGGGTCAGGTTTGATGATGGCAAGGTTTGAAAAAAGCCTCATTCTGATACACCAACACCTGGCTTTGATTTTGTATTACTAACTTCATTCTGAGAAAGCACATAAAGCCCAAGTGGTAACATGATGTATCTACTTTTGAACTTCAAAATAAAATGTTTGACTTTTAATCACGTTGTTTTCTTTTATCCCTACCACCTTTTTTTAAATGTATCTCTATGGGATTCTTGACTGTATTACATTTGAACATCTGATAAATTGTTAAATGCTGTGATGACATCATGGAGCAATTGTGATGTGAAAATGAGATCGTAGGACATTATTTAATTATCCCATGTTTATTTGTATTTTTCAGAAAGAAAAGGTGTACATTGGAAAGCTGAACATGATCCTTGTTCAGGTAAGTCTTTATTGCCAATGTCAAAGAATGTCATAATGCAAACAAAATAACCAAATCACATTGTTGTAGCACTGGATCTGTGTCAGATCAACATGCGTTCATGTGCAGGCATTCTGCATTATTGGCTTACCCCCTTCACACATGAGCTGTGACATGAGGGAGAAGTGCAACGGTTTTTATTTTTGGTAAGGATAAGCCAGTTTTATCAACCTTTTTGTTACTATAATTGCAAGGACCATATTTCCAAATATTTGAGTAAAAAACGTAATGCAAAAGAATGGCAAGAAATAAACTGGGTTGTACATGTATTATGCCGTTATGAATCCAAATAAATGTGTTCAGATAAAAATTTCACTTTTTGGTTTTATAAATCCTTTTTGTGTGACTAAATAATGTTAGCTTGCTAACTCGCTTAACAAGCTTTTCTCTACCTGGTGGTGTGATCGTAAAACTTTATAGCTTATTGAAATTATGTATTTTCATTTTTCACTTTTATTGAAATCCTTGAGCACTATGGCCTAGAAATAACTAGCATCGTAAATTACCCGAAATAGTTATTTAATCTCAACTATTTGGCAGTACCTCTGCGGCCCACTAGATGGTGTCTGAGGCCCACGAGTGGACCACGCCCTACTGTACCGTGCTCTGTTAAAGGTCTCATGTCATGGCCATTTCTACTGATCATAATTCCATTGTTGAGGTCTACTAAAATAGATGAATACTGTTCAATTTTTCAAACTCACATTGGTTTCTCATACAGCATCTCTGCAAAGTATGTGTATTCACTCTCTGTCCTAATCGGCTTGTTGGAGCTCGCCCCCCCCTGTGAGCCCAGTGTGCTCTGATTGGTCAAGCGACGTGCAGCTGCTCGTGAGGAGCTGCTGGGAGGAGCAGACAGGGCTTCCGTGTCGGCGAAACAAATACAGCAAGAACAAGCAAAACTCATCCTGAGCACACACAAACACTCACAGCCGAAGTAAAAACAATAAGTGTGGCTTGATATTGAGTAAGAAAAAGGTTTATAACGCTGTGAGTATGGGTCTCTGCGGAGAGCATTTCTCCGCCATCCCAACATAGTCCGAAAAACGTTTACCCATTTAAACAGTTGTGGTAGATACCTTGTTTGTTTTAAACATCATAAATACACAAACAACAAGGAATACTTACAGGTTGTGTACCCGAATCTCCCGCTGGTCCAAACAAAGTAGGAACAGCATCGCTCTTCAGTGCCCTATACGCTGTGCATATCCGGCATGAATCGATGAAAGGTTTGGGAAGCTTTGTTTCGTGAAAGGCTGGCAGAGGGTGCGGCCATAGCTCTGGGCGTGGCTACTGGGTATCCCTACGTAGCGATACCCAGGAAGAAAATGAGAAATCTCCAACGAGGTGTTTTGGGGAGGTATATTCTGTGTTAGAATTTTACTCGCTACAGGGTGTACTTTGGGGGTTTATGACTCTGCAGACCGTTTACATGCAGAAAAACCTGCATAACACACAAGGGGACGGATAATAACCGGAAAAGCACGACATGGGACCTTTAAAACACCAAAATGTTTTCCTAACACCACAGTGTTGCAAGCAAGAAAACTAGACAAGAATATATTAACTTTGGTCCTACTGGAGAAGAAAATACATTTGTATTTAGCTAAAAACAACAAGGTAGTTGCTTGCTGCTGGAAACCCCTGAGTCAAGGAGGTCGGTTAATTCTCTTTTCACAGTGGTTACTGAATGTTCGGCAGAATGTAGACGATTACACATTTATAAATAATGAATGATAGAAAACGGCTGAAGCCTTTTGCCTTAGAATACTTAAGGCAAACTAAAAGCTCTAAATGAGTGAGTTCATGATAATGTCATTGGTATGGATTATGGATTAATGGCTCATCTTTAGCCATAGTGAGAAATCTGATGATTATCGTGGAAAAACCTTTTGGTCTATACACCACATACACTAACCCTAATAGTTTTTTAGCAATCTGTATGTGTAACACAACACTGTACGTACGGTTCATAAAACAAAGTAATGGACGCTGACAGTCTGTTGTTTGAGCATCTTACTGCTGCCTCAATTCTCCCCTCATCTTTTGCAAGGATACTTTTAACCTCAAGATGTCACAATTAATCTAGTCTGACGAACACTTTTCCAGGTCAGCTAAGCTAAAATTGCATATGAATTCTCTTTGAATGTCTCAGGCCATGCAGCGGATGTTTATAAATTGTAGCTGTAGCTTCGTGATCGAAAAGAGGATCACAACGAATGGAGAATCAGCAGTGTATTATGTTTTAAATAAACATCAAATAATATCTCAAATCATTATTGATAAAGCACTTTTTAAATCTGCTCGGAGGTTATCAGAAATAACTGATAAGTCCAGAACAACATATTATATATCAAGTCGTTTCAGGCATGATTGTACCTTTACTCTACAAACGCTGAGTCATTTAAACGCTGGGTCGTAGGAATGAGCGGTTCACTGCTGTGTGCCGTCGGATCAACAAATTAGTGTAGACTTCTTCTGGTCCTTGCTGTGAGTCATTAAGATGTTTATCAGAAAGTCTTGAGTCGGAAAGATTTGACCACCGGATTTATTGGAAAGAAAGATGGGTTTCTTCAACTGATACCATTCCCTGATTCTTATGGCTGTTTCCAAGAAGGTCATTTCCCATTTTTGTATTTAAAACAAATATTGATATTGATTACCTGTAGTTTATGCTTGTTGTTCTGAGTGATAAAAAGGTTAAGATATAGAGAGCAAATATGGATGATTTAAAGTTTCATAGCTCTGACCTAACCAAATATAACTGTCAATTGCTTACCTGGCAAAATGAGAAGGTGCATTTAATTATCGGAATAATATAATAGTATACATTTCAGAGCATTCTACTCATCTGTGACCACACTGGATTCTACTTCTGAATGTAAAACATTTTGATACTACCCGCTCGTGTGTGTGTGTGTGATGTACATTCCCATGAGGGAGACAGCCATTGGCTCACTGGCTACATGAGTGACTTTGCATTAATGTCAGTGAGACTGAGTCACTGCTTGCGTCAGCTGAGCTCATGTTTTGGCCCTCGGGGACTGTAGAGCTCCAGATTCCACACTCGTCCCCAGGAGACTGTGGTTCAGATGTTTGTGCACGGGGTGTTTGTAGTAGTTAGGGGATTGCTTATAAATATGTGATTTCGTTAACACTCTTTAACATTCTGACTGTTTACTCATGAATGATCAAAGTGTAAATCAGAAACTGGGGCACATGGCTGACTTGGGACTGAAAGGGTTGTTATTTTTAGTAGAGTCACAGTAGCAAATGTCACAGTTACACCAACATACTGCATGTGTATGCCCCGTGTACATATAGATCCTGAAGCAGGAGTGGCCCAAGCACTGGCCCACCTTCATCAGCGACATTGTCGGGGCGAGTCGCACGAGCGAGAGCCTCTGTCAGAACAACATGGTCATCCTCAAGCTGCTCAGCGAGGAGGTTTTTGATTTCTCCAGCGGCCAGATGACCCAGGTCAAGGCAAAGCATCTAAAAGACAGGTCAGCATGATGATCATCACACACCTCCGGAAGCATAATCATCTGATCTGTTTTGATGTCAAAAACCTACAGTAGGGTCTATGTATTAGACCAAACCACCATAATATCATAATAACCTTCAAGAATACAGAGTGAGTGTTTCCAAGATTTTTTTTTGTAATGGAATATCACTATACATAACTTTATACATTCAACATTTATAGCTTTTTTTGCCAAATGTAAGACTAGATTCTATTCCAGCACTTGCAGAACATCGTAAACTAGAAAGGCAGATGTCCGTTGTGTTTTATTGCATTCACCTTGACTGAACATCAGAATACATTCATACATTTAATGGAGAACAGAAGACCTTCAGGTGAAATAAGATCCGCCCTATTTTACCAAGAAAATTTCACTTTTAACGACAGTGACCACAAGAACTGTGTCAGGATATGTAAGATTTAGCCCCGCAAATGATAAAATGTCCTGTGCACTCGTTTTACAAGAAATGAAGGGGAGTTCATTTGAGAGAGAGATTCTGCCGAAGTGCAGGCAGATCTGTAAAATGTCAAAATGTGCTAAATGCAGACAGTATTTTTTACTAATTTGTATTTCTGTCTTTCAGCATGTGCAACGAGTTCTCCCAGATATTCCAGCTGTGCCAGTTTGTTATGGTATGCAGATCTTCATATCCTAATTTTTTTTTGCATCGCTGTACAATAATTTAACATTGCCTACCGAGTAGTGTTTGTCCTTCACCTGTTTATCGTCTTATTGGTTTGCACCTTAGGAAAATTCCCAGAATGCCCCTCTGGTCCACGCCACTCTGGAGACCCTCCTGCGTTTTCTCAACTGGATTCCTCTTGGGTACATCTTTGAAACCAAACTGATCAGCACATTGGTGTATAAGGTATGTTCACAGATGCAAACAACTCATTCAAGGACTTTAGACTGATCCAAAATGAATTGTATGGAAAACAATATTACTGACCTCTTAACAGTTTTATAGCAAGCAAGCTTAAAAATACTTCCAAATCAAGTTATATACACACACTAATAATCAATACATCCTTTACTAACCATCTGTTTCTTATGATTTTACAGTTCTTGAACGTGCCCATGTTTCGCAACGTGACTCTGAAGTGCCTCACAGAGATTGCCGGTGTGAGCGTGAGTCAGTACGAGGAGCAGTTTGTCACACTCTTCACCCTGACCATGTGTCAACTCAAACAGGTGCGTAAGGCTCAGATAGAGCAATGGTCTCATTCTAATTTCTTGTTGTAAACATACTAAAGAAACTATTTTGATCTAGATGCTGCCTCTGAACACTAACATTCGTCTGGCCTACGCCAACGGGAAAGACGACGAGCAGAACTTCATCCAGAACCTCAGTCTGTTCCTCTGTACGTTCCTGAAGGAGCACGGGCAGCTCATCGAGAAGCGGCTCAACCTCCGAGAAACATTAATGGAGGTAAGAGAGAATACTGTCGGACACAAGGACACTGTTCAACAGATGTACAGGAAAAATAAGAGAAGAACATTGTCTATATAAAGAATGAACAAATACGTTTCATGTAGAGTGTTGGAAGAAGCTCTGAGATATTGTACTTAAGTACATGTATCAACGCTAGAGTGACATTACCCCATTTGGGAATCATATTAAAAATGTTTGGATTATAATACTGATATATTAATGTGTTCATCACTTTAATTTTGCACCTGCTAATGGTGGAATTTATTTAAATTATTTTATATAAAGCTGGGTAGCCTTACCTCTAATAATATATAATAATGTATTATTTTATTAATTTCTTGTGTTAATCTGAGTCTGCAAGGCAGCTAGTTATTTAAACTATGAAATACACATAGTGTAAAATGACTCAATAGTACAAAAGTAGCATATAGTAAATGTCAAAACGTCAAATGTGTATTTAACTACAGAACATAAATGTGTGAAGTAAATGTACTATATCTATCGAACTATCTGTCTATCCATACCACTGTATAGAGCACAGCCTCCATTGTCTAATTGTCCCCCCCCCTCTCCCAGGCCCTCCACTACATGCTGCTGGTGTCGGAGGTGGAGGAGACTGAGATCTTTAAAATTTGTCTCGAGTATTGGAACCACTTGGCTGCTGAGCTGTACAGAGAGAGTCCCTTCTCCACGTCCACGTCCCCCCTGCTCTCCGGCAACCAGCACTTTGACGTGCCCCCTCGCAGACAGCTCTACCTGCCTGTACTCTCCAAGGTACCACACACTGACAATTACACTCTGTTTTAATCCTTGATGTAATAATTAATGCATTGTTAGGATGTCAAATACATTAGAGTGTGCACTGTTGAATTTATGAAAGCAATGCATCTTTAAAGAAATAATGATTTTCTGAGACGTTAGAGGTGGTGCAGCAGTGAAGTGTTTCGAGGTGCAGAAGTGTTTTAGTAGAGTCTCAGCTCGCAGTCATACCAAGAATCAGTTGGCACTGGTTAAGCAACAGGTGGCTGCCAAACTGCTGCCAAAAGACTTTCTAGTCACAACGTTGCTCAACTTGTTTTCCCTTTGGTGTCAATATTTTACCTTACAACACATAGTGTATGGTGTGTGTGTATAAAAAGGGACACACATATCATGGTTTGAATATTAAAGGATCATATACAATGACATGTGTGCGTATGTGTGAGCGCAGTGGCTCTGTTCCTCCATGTGTGTACGTGCTGACAGATGTCATTTCTTGTGACAGGTGCGTCTGCTTATGGTAAGTCGGATGGCCAAGCCGGAGGAGGTGTTGGTGGTGGAGAACGACCAGGGAGAGGTGGTCAGAGAGTTCATGAAGGACACCGACTCCATCAACCTCTACAAGAACATGAGGGAAACTCTGGGTATGCACTGTTTACATTAATGTGGTTCCTGTATGGCTTTTCATTCAAATCCATTCTAGTACATTTAGCATTGATTGTGCAAAAAAGGATTCCTTGTCGTTTTTATTATTTAATGCTTTGATATTGTTAGCACTGCAAGCTGGCAGTCATACAATAAAATGTTGTGCTTCCTTAAGATAACATGTGGAATTGTCACTTACATTAACTGTCATTGACACTGAACCCCAAATTGCTCCTGAAGGCACCACAAGTCTATTTAAATGATATTAGGTTAGATGATGAGCAGTTTGGCACTTTGTTTGGCAGCCCTGTGTGTTAATGATTAAAATTAGCATGTGAAGTAGATGTGCTAAGGCGTCAAAGACACAAGGCGCTATTTGAAAGTACATTCACAACATTTTTTTTTTTTTAAGAAGAAGAAAAATACATATTTTGGCAATGTCAATGCAAGGCAATGGATGAAGTGAGAACATATTTATAGTATCTGTATACCATGCAACACAGAGACATATATTGATAAGTTTCACTCGGCATTCGACTGTTTCTGTTCAAACCTTTTTTTTCAGGTTCAAACATTGTTTTAGCTGCAGAGAGATGTGCTTGTGGCTTTAAGTTCATTCACACAGTGATAATACTAATATGTTGTCCTCTGCCATCCTGCAGTGTACCTCACTCATCTGGACTATGCAGACACAGAGCGTATCATGACAGAGAAGCTGCACAACCAGGTGAACGGCACCGAGTGGTCCTGGAAGAACCTCAACACGCTGTGCTGGGCCATCGGCTCCATCAGCGGGGCCATGCACGAGGAGGACGAGAAGAGGTTCCTGGTCACCGTCATCAAGGTACACAGAAACCTCAACCTACCACAACTTTTACAACTATAAGTGTGTTTATATTAGGGCTGGGAATTTGAAAGTAAATGTGTATTCGAATATTCGACCCCCAAAAAAACGGCTAACCAATTCACCGAAATGTACATATCCTAAAAAAAAGATGAGGTTTGAGTCTGCGTGATCTGCGTGTAGGGAGGGGCAGCAGCCATATCATTAGCTAGAACTAGATCTGATGGATTTGGACATAAACGCGAGTGAAGTATAACCGGACGCGAGAGAGAGAGATCAGCACCTGCAGCTCTGCCCGCTGTGAGGGACCGGTGAGCGGAGCAAAACACACCTTTAGACCTAACACATTTAGCTATGACACTGTCGTGTACATTGAATTATTCCATTTGATAATATGTAATCAACTTAAGCACCCCTCCCAAAAAAAAAAAAATTAATTTCTCATATTCGAATACCTGAATAATTTCAAATATTCGATTAATCGATCCCATCCCTAGTTTATATAGGTCAATATCACCAATTACACCGTCGTCCTTAGAATTTAGACAAGACAAAACTCCTTAAGGAAATCCTGTAGTTATGCAGGGGAGGGATCCCTCAACCAAGAAACAGAAAAGCTAAATATGTCTTGTGAACAGAAAAAACTATATAATAAAATGAAAACATAAACAATCACTGAGTGTGTTCAGAAAGGTTTAGGTAATAAATACTGTAAATTAGTCAAAACTGACTTAAAAAATGCTCACAACTACGATTAAAATACAAAATCAACATTTAAAGCTGTTTTAAAAAAAAAAGATATATCATTGCAGTTTTTCCTTTTCTGCTCTGGTCATGTGGTCACTCTGATGTTAAAGAATCGTTCACACCATTGTGTAGAACACTGAACATTGACTGTGTCTTCGTTTCAGGATCTCCTGGGTCTTTGCGAGCAGAAGAGAGGGAAGGACAACAAGGCCATCATCGCCTCCAACATCATGTACATCGTCGGCCAGTATCCTCGCTTCCTCAGAGCACACTGGAAGTTCCTCAAAACCGTCGTCAACAAACTCTTTGAGTTCATGCATGGTGAGAGATTTGGGAAACATGCATTGGTTTTAAAACGTGGTTCTATGAATACCACAGTTTTAAATTAGGTAATTTAAATGCAACATTATATCCCCCTTCATGCTCTTTCTCCTTCAGAGACCCATGACGGAGTTCAGGACATGGCCTGTGACACGTTCATTAAAATCGCCCAGAAGTGCCGGCGCCACTTTATCCAGGTGCAGGTGGGAGAGGTGATGCCCTTCATCGACGAGATCCTCAACAACATCAACACCATCATCTGCGACCTTCAGCCTCAGCAGGTCAGCATTTTTATTTCTACAGTTCTGCTCGAAATTGAGTAAGGGGTGCAGCGAGGGGGTCATTAATGAGAAAAGAACCCAGACAGATGAGCAGAGATTCCTGTCTTACTAATGAATGGCTAAATGCACATTATCCTGCTAAATTCTCTTAGTAAATAAACCGATTTCACTTACAATATGGAATTTCAACAACGGCAACATAACTTAAAATGTCCGCAGCACTGATCAAGCTTTTGTTCTCCAGACCTGTACCGAAAGTCAAAAAGTCTGTTCCCATGCCACGTTACCTTTTAGTGCTTACTCTCCGGTCTTTCTTCTTCTGTTCATTTCTCTGTCGTCCAGCCTTCTATCTTTTATACTCTTTCCTTTCTTTTTGGGTTGGTATTCTTTATCTTGTTCACTTTTGCTTGTCCTTACTGAGGACAGTTCAGCGGTCAAGTGTTATTTACATAGAAACTTAAAAAAGTTTTGCATTGTATTTTCTGATAGAGTATCAGACAGGAAACAGTTTTTATCTTAGCAACAACTGACCTTACATTGACCAAACGTCTTTCTGTGGATTGATATGATGCTGTCTTAAGTTCAAAGCGTCAGCGTTAGCAACAGTCTGCTATCCCTTGTAGCAGTCTGCTATCAGTAAATAGCTGACCTCTGAATATCCCTATTGACCAATCAGAGTTGAGTATACTGTGTATAAATTCTATTATTCGTTCAATCAGGTTTTAATGTTGACAATTGTCCCTGTTTCTGTCCAGGTGCACACGTTCTACGAGGCAGTAGGTTATATGATCGGAGCCCAGACAGATCAGACAGTTCAGGAGCACCTGATAGAAAAATACATGCTGCTTCCAAACCAGGTGTGGGACAGCATCATCCAGCAGGCCACCAAGGTAAGAGACCCTCGCACTACCACATGCTGAAGTTTAACTAATGAACCAATCTATTTATCTATGATAGACAAAGAAGAAGAGTGTGTTAATCATCTCTCCTCCTCAGAACGTGGACATCCTGAAGGACCCGGAGACTGTGAAGCAGCTGGGCAGCATCCTGAAGACCAACGTGCGGGCCTGTAAGGCCGTGGGACACCCCTTCGTCATCCAGCTGGGGCGGATCTACCTGGACATGCTCAACGTCTACAAGTGCCTCAGTGAGAACATCTCAGCCGCCATTCAGACAAATGGTAAGGGAGATGTGTGTTTGGGATCATACAGCAGACTAACAACATGCCTGTGGATTCATCTCGTAGTGTTTGTTCCACAATGTTGCATGATAGCTGATAAGCCTTGCTGAAACTAACCTTTATTTTCATTACCAATTAATCTATGGATCATATTTTAAAGATATATTTTGGGCCAGAGAGACACAGTGGTGAATTTTGAACTGGCGTACAGGGCAGCAGACAGGGCAAATGTTATTATTTTTCTGTCAATCACTAATGGTTGCAGCTTTAGTGAAGGGGCCCTTTTATGCTTTTTGGGGTTTTCCCTTTCCTGTAGTGTGTTATATATCCTCAAACGCCTCCACTGGACTATGGAACAGTCGCACTTCTATTGGCTAGCGCTCAACAGCATTGTACGGGATAGGCAAAGGGCGGGACATCTCTAAGCGGTTGACCAATCACAACAGAGCTGGCCAGCTAACCAATCAGAGCAGACTGAGCTCTGGTTTCAGACAGAGGGTGAAAAGAGGTGCTGCAGCACAGGCAGTATGAGAACAATAAAGAGCTTTTTGAACATTAAAGCATGGAGACAAAAGGCACAAAATACAGATATAACATGGAAATGAGCATAAGAGGGCCCCTTTAAGGTCGCACAGCAGTTATTAAGGAATGCAGAGGCTTCATAATGTATTGCCTCATATGTATTGCCTTGCCCTTGTGGAGGACTTTTTGTTTGGGTTATAAAGCCAGTTTACAGATCTGTACACTGCAATGTGTGTCCCTTCATTGTTGTTCAGGCATCCAACTCAACTGGCTTTAGATAAGCCAGTCCTTTATTAGTATATAAGTGCTTAGTTAGTATGTAAGTGCTTAGTTAGTATATAATGGCGCATTTCCACCGCAGGCCTAGCTCGGCCTCGCCCGGTTTGGTTAGGCCTTATTAGGCCCGGCTCACTTTAATGCTGCGCTTCCATTACAGTTTAGGAGCTGGGGCGGTAACTATACTAACGCAGTGTAGGCGGAGCCGTGACATCATCTTCAATGAGCAGCCGTGAGCACTCCAGAAAAAACAAAATCAGCCGTTAGCTGTTTGCACTCAAGCTCCTCATATCTGCTCAGAAACTAGACAAAAGTTAAACAAGTACAAACCACAGATTGTCTGTGTCATGGCGAATACAGTCGCTGGTTTATTTATGTCTGTATAGGCCGTTGTGACTGTGGACGCGTCTGAGCATATAGCCTATATTGCGTTAGCTTAGCCGATCTCCATTTTAGACAACAAAACAAATCAAGTTTTATTTATATAGCACATTTTTAAACGATTTTTGGTCGAGCAAAAGTGCTGTACATATAATAAAAATACCCTACAGTAAAGACACTTTACAGCAAATACAACAGCAGTTTGTGCAGAATATCAGTATGAGAAAACGACAACCTCTGTCCTTAGACCCTCACATCGTACAATGAAAAACCTCCGGAAAAAACCCCACAGTTTAAAGGGGAAAATGGGAGAAAACCTCAGGGAAAGCAACAGAGAAGGGATCCCTCTCCCAGGACGGACAGACGTGCAATAGATGCCGTGTGTAATCGAAGAGATAATAAATGTTACACCGTCGGTAGACCAAATGTTTGGAAATGCATGTGTCTGTCTATCAGTGATGCAAATTAGTCGCTTTTCGGCGCCTCCCGCTTTTTTAACGCTGCTTTGGGTGACTTGTGTAATTCGTGG
>NW_011366377.1:0-4274 GCF_000735185.1 Notothenia coriiceps | reverse complement strand
GTTTTTTTAAGCAGAGGTTGAGTTCAATAATTTGTAGGGACCTCGGAGGATGTTGTAAAAATTGAAAGGAAAAAGGTTCCCCGCCCCTGCTGTAAATAATAATAAAAACCCTTGATTTATAACTTAACATCTCTGTCTCCTATTGATCTGAGTATATTATAAAGAATAGCCAGTTAATTGAAGCATTATAGCACAGGCCTTTGTCAGATGGTATATTATGCTGTTTCTTGCTGCTTCGAATAGTTCTCTCTTTTTTCACCATACCTGTGTTTGCATCACTGGTCTATAATAAGAAGATCACGCATTTTAAAAGGTTTTTCGCCTGCCGTCTGTCTGCAGACTTGTCAAAGCATTAATTCATGGTTTTTACTAACCGGTATCAGTATGTCTTTACTTCGGCATCATTTTGAAACGTGTATTACAATTAAATCACTGTCAAATATGTTCATCTTGTTGTAGTTGTAGCCCCCTTGACTGCGATTCTCTCTCTAGTTTAGCAAACTCATCCCGACTCAGCCCTGTTTGTTGGCCTCGATAGAACCAGGATTTAGTCTGGCCAGAAAAAAGGTGAAAAAGTAGCCCCAGGCCAAAACTAGGCCAAGTGGAAGCGCAACCAAAAACGGGCCCCGCACGGCTCGGCACGCTTAAAGCGAGCTCCGCGCTACAGTGGAAACGCGCCATAAGTGCTTAGTTAGTATGTAAGTGCTTAGTAGTATCTAAGTGCTTAGTTATTATCTAAGTGCTTAGTTAGTATACAAGTGCTTGGTTAGTATCTAAGTGCTTAGTTAGTATCTAAGTGCTTAGTTGGTATACAAGTGCTTAGTTAGTATACAAGTGCTTAGTTAGTATCTAAGTGCTTAGTTAGTATACTAGTGCTTGGTTAGTATTTAAGTGCTTGGTTAGTATCTAAGTTTTTTTGTCACATGCTTTCATTACCATCGAAATGAAAGATCACACTCACGAACACAATCTATTATTTTGAGCTTTTTTTATTGGTGCTTCAGCTGCAACATATTTGTTTTATTTTTCCCTTTTACTTTGTTATTTTTTCATGCAGTAGCATTTTAGTATTTTGTCATTTATTATTGGCATCTTGTTTGTTAGCCTGTCTGCTTTTTGTCTTCTTGCATGCG
The DNA here is from genome assembly GCF_000735185.1 of Notothenia coriiceps. Taxonomy (NCBI): domain Eukaryota; kingdom Metazoa; phylum Chordata; class Actinopteri; order Perciformes; family Nototheniidae; genus Notothenia; species Notothenia coriiceps. The sequence continues at coordinate 3,141 of NW_011366377.1, read as the reverse complement.
CCTGTTCTGGTGACTAATCTCTGAGTCTTTCTGTGTCTGAATGAAAGAGTGTGAGGTCTGTCGGTAATGATCAAGGATTTCTGCACTTGCATTCGCTGCTTATTCAGAGTAGGGATACAAATGGTGATCTGGGCAGGACATGCTTAACTAAATATTTTAGAGTTTAACATGTAAGTCAGCTTGTCTTTGATCAACCTTTTTCCAGAGGAAGACAGGGTATGACATTTATAGAAGTACAGTGCCGTGCAGAGGGCTTTCCAAAAGAAAGCCAAACAAGTAGTTTGATTGTGATCCCCACACCTCATAAAACATCATTAATCCACAAACAGTTTTTCTAATGTGATACCTTAAGTTCATGATAGGGCTGTTGTCTATTTTGAGATCATTCAGTGAATTATATACCAGTTAAAAAATCAAGAAAAAATCAAAATTGATGCAAAAATACTGTAAGTCTAATATTACCGTTTGGTACGACTGGGTGTTATATCAATAATGTGATAATTAGACTAGATGTATATTTGGATATTTTGTGATATCATGATTTTAAAGACTGTCATGTGGCAATTTTCTAAACTTACCAGACTGTTCTTGTCATGAAAAGTCTTATAGTGTTACAATTGTGTGAAATGGTCAACACTACAATATTAAATAGGAGATATCAAAAATGTGATATTTGTTTTTTTCCATAGAGCCAACTAGAGCAGATTTGAGATTTGTAACATTCTTTACAATAGCCTCAATGTCGTTACAGTTTATATATAGCAGAAGAAACAATGGTACGCAAACATTTTCACTGATCAACCAATGAGCATTTATCTGAAGCACAGGCCTGTAAATGTTGCAGAACCTATACTTACTTCCTCGCAACAAAATGATAAGACAAAGTGTGTGTGCATTCAATATGTGTGTCCTGTGTGTGTTGCAGGTGAGATGGTGACGAAGCAGCCCTTGATCCGGAGCATGAGGACAGTGAAGCGGGAGACTCTGAAACTGATCTCAGGCTGGGTCAGCCGATCAAACGACCCCCAGATGGTGAGAGACGTGGAGGCACATCACCTGAAGTTTATCTATCCTGAGGAACAAAAAGCCCTATTTTGGGTTTTTACCCCGGTGTCCTCGGGAGACACTACACTCTGTGGCAATCAATGAAACGGTTGACAGTAGAACTAATCCAGTTGGTATTTTTAGATCAAACACAAAGATTTTATGTGGCACACTCTGTGCCCTCGGCTCTGCTTTTATCTGCATATTCATCTTGAATCAGAGTTAATAGACATGCAAAAATGATATTTGCACCTTGCTTGTCAGAACTGAGCCTTTAAAAAGTCTCACTTAAATGTGAGTGGAGTGGGCGCTCCTTTTTTGTTCTCCCTGCTGATCCTTCCTGTTGTTCTGCAGGTCGGCGAGAACTTTGTTCCTCCGCTGCTGGACGCCGTCCTCATCGATTACCAACGCAACGTCCCCGCTGCCCGGGAGCCCGAGGTCCTCAGCACCATGGCAACCATTGTAAACAAGCTGGGCGGACACATCACCAGTGAGATCCCACAGATCTTTGATGCCGTCTTCGAGTGCACCCTAAACATGATCAACAAGGTAAGACCCCCCCCCTCAGTGGTTTACTGTAGGATATGTGGTTATCGCTATTTAAAAATGTTGTGTTTTGTTTCCCATAATCTGCTTGAATAACAATCTAAAGCAGTTATCAAGAAAACAAACACTTCAGCAGTGTATCTAGCAGTTTAATTTGCACATAGATAAGCAATCTAGATCATGTGGCCTTCACTGCAGTCTGTTAATCAGAGCGCTGTATTGGACTGATATATTAATGCACTCTGACTGTATGGGTTACTGTCAGTAGAAGACTGTATTTTAAATATCTATAAACTCAATGAGCAGTATACAGGATGGGTTGATTATAGTCATATACTTCCTGTATAATATATATTCAATTTTCCCAGTGTTTTACATATATTTTCATATATACAAGTCTAAAAGTAAAGGGATGTTCCATCCTACAGAGAGTTTATTGGAATTTGCAGTACTCTTGTTTGGAGGGTTCGTCTGCAGCCGCTCCTCTCGTGGGTGTGGAGATGTTCAGTGATGTTTGTGTGAAACTTGTATGAACTGCTTATGGAAAAAAAAAGCGGGTGCAGCTTGAAAATGTCAGTCATGCAAATTTCTCAACTACTCGTTGGTTTCCTCTCTAAGAAACAACGAGGAAAACTAGTCGGAGCCTGCAGAGCGCCTGAACGTTTCCTAGAAAAACAACCGTGGCAGGGCTGGGTTAATCCACTAGGGGAGCCTGGGGGGTGGGGGGATATGCTTTGGAACTGTCGCATGGATCTCAATCAATCAATCAATCAATGGTTATTTATATAGCCCAATATCACAAATGTTACATTTGTCTCATTGGACTTCACAGTTTGTACAGAATATCAGTATGACAATACGACACCCTCTGTCCTTAGACCCTCACATCGTACAAGGAAAAACTTCCGGAGAAAACCCACAGTTTAAAGGGAAAAATGGGAGAAACCTCAGGGAGAGCAACAGAGGAAGGATCCCTCTCCCAGGACGGACAGACGTGCAATAGATCCCGTGTGTAAATTGAAAAGATAATACATTTGCAACATAGGTAGAACAAATGTTTGGAAATGCATGTGTGTATAATAGGAAGATGAATCCATGAGGATATCCATCCAGGACTTATCATCCAGGACCACAGCAACAGGCACAGCCACGACTCAAGATCCAGGACTCGCGATCCATGACACAGGACCGCAGGATCATCCATGACTCCGGATCCCGGCGTATATAGACACCAAAAAGAAAGAAATTTGGGGAAGCTGGGTTAATCGGAACATGAGAGTACACAGGTATAGACAGAGAGAAGGAAGAAGTAAGATGTCCCCCGACAAACTAAGCCTATATCAGCAAAACTAGGGGCTGAATCTAATCAGCCCTAACTATAAGCTTTATCAAAAAGGAAGGTCTTAAGCGCACTCTTAAAAACGGATAGGGTGTCTGCCGTCCAAACACAAACTGGAAGCTGATTCCACAAATCTAACCCTAACCCTAACCCTAAACCGCGACCCTACGGCTCACAGTCCAAGCCCCTACTGACTGAGCCACTGCCGGATG
>NW_011366376.1:0-2847 GCF_000735185.1 Notothenia coriiceps | reverse complement strand
CAATAATAGGTGAAAACAGAATTTTGACAATCTCTAATAACTCAAGCAGCATTTTTGTGTATTCATTTTTTCCAACTGTGTCAATGTGAAATGGCAGGATCTTTAACAAGATCAGCATCTGCCCAGCAGACTGTTTCAGTTTATTTATCGTATTTACAGATATGGGGTATGGCTTATCCCTTGCATCCACAGGAGAATAAGGGAAACCAATTATTGCACTATTAAATGTGTCTAGATCCATAAGACCTGAAAGTACAAGATGCTTTAAAGCACATTTGATTTCATATGGAGCAACACCTTCGAGAATTACATGCATAATGTCTTGTGGCATTTGATTGATTAAATCAAAATGAGGAGATTCTGTAACTTTGCTTCTCCTGTTTATACCATATGTTGTTTTAAGATTTTCTTTGAGAAAGTCAGTGCTTGCCTTTTCAATGTCAGCACATTGCCTGATATGACTTGCCATGGTCCTTTTAACAAACAGCTCTTCATTAAATTGTCCCTGCATGTCTTCAAAGTTGCATTCACAGTGCCTGCATTTACTGTAGGCAAACCCCACGCCTTCTTTAAATCCAGCCACTTCGTGTTGAGCTGGAGTGTCGCCATACACAGCCATAAGCGCCCCATAAACTGTCATCGGACCATTTGCAGTGACAACCTCAACACCATTATACAGCTCAATAAGGTCTTGATGAATTCTCTCAAATATCTTATCTATACCACAACCTGAAAGGTTCTTGGTTTTAACCATAGCAAGCAGGCGAATGGCAGAAAGTCTTGATCTATATTTAAAGTGTATATTACCTAAGGTGTAATAAATCATCAATTTCATCTGTATATACAATTAACTGCAATGCTGTTGGAAATGTCAAAAACAGTGGTTGTGACTTAAAAATGTCCCCATCAATTAAGTCAAGAACAAAACCATTCTTGCATGGCTTTGGGCCCTCTTCAATCATTGCAAGAATTCTTGGATGGATCAGCAGCTGCTCTAAACTTTTTACCAACGAAATATAATAAAAGCCCTGGTTTTTAATGGCAAGTACTCTGGAGTCTCCACTTTTCACATAACATACCGAATGTTTTGTGGTGATAATCTCTGGTTCAACTGGTTTAAGCAGTTCTTTGATTGTCTTATTCTGCAAATGTGTTGTAGCAACTTGATTGAAAGGGTCAACAAACTGGTCAAATATACCCATTGCGTCACTCTTCAGTTGATCCAGATCCCCCGGATGTCTCTCAATCACATTACTTATTAGATGTTTTAGGTGCTCCAATAATGACGCCTGATATTGCTGTACTCCATTCACCATGTGGTTGACAGCTCTGTGGAGAGTGGAAAAACAAATCTCAACAAAATGGAATGGACATGCTTTTTAGGTAATGTGCGGAACATGCAACAGTTGGATTTTGGGTAGAATGGAATGTTAAACCTCTTTATAATTATCAATATGGAAATCTACCAAAATCAACCTATTGTTGTAAATCATATATTGTTCCATCTCTGGTTTAGATTTTGCAACGTCAACCAAACACTGTAGTATAACATTCCATTCAGCCCATTAATTTCAGCTGCTTCCACATACTTTAGGTAATTCTTTACATTTTAAAAGGCATGCTATGCAGGATGTGTAGTTTGTTGGCAGCCACACACTTTCTATTGGGTGACAAAGAATGATTGAGAAGGATTATTTGGTATTTGTATATCCATTTTTTTTGGTGGAAAATCCTGCATTGTGTGCCTTTTAAGCTTACTTCAGTTACACTTGTTACTGACATTGACATATCATTCATTGTGAGAAAAACTGTTTAAATTACCTGTGTTAGTCGATGGGTTTCTTGGAGAAGAAATGCAGTTGCTTGTTTGAAAAGGTCCATGTTCACATGACCCTCTCGACCTTCTTGAAACCCAACCTGAAACAGATACATATCTCTATTTATCTTAATATGTATAAAACATCTCTATTCCAACATGTTTAATATTTACATAGCTAACACTCATTCACTTTTTTTCATGAGCTGTGAAACAAGACTTCTGAGGGAACAATAATTTAATTTTCTAACTTTCTGCAGGTCATCATGAAAATGTTTTAATGGGGGACGAAAGATCGGTTTAAATAATATGATTTCTATACATATAAACATGGCCTGAACACACCGAATTATGACATACCATTTGAGGGATGATGGTTGAACCCTCTTGGATCACTGAAGAATGTTCCTGTGTCGCACAGACCATTTCAGCTGCAGAGATATTCGCAGTAGTTTGGTTGTTTGTGCCCATCATGTGTTTCCGGTTGGCTTTGGAGAGTCACGGTACGTCCACACAGCAGCTTTGAAAAAATCTTGAAAATCTTGGAGCTGGGCGTGTCTGAGAGCTTGGGGGATTTTTTGCGAGCAACGCGACCAACAACCAATCACATGAATCTCCCGCCCCCGGCATACAAAGCAAAAAAACCCGGGGATTTTATGCGAGCAATATATATATATAAACTCCCCAAACAGGCGAAAACCTACCAGTTTCACACACTGTCTCTGCCACCTCCCTCCATGCCTGGTTCCTCCGGTTTGTATCCCGGTAAATAGTTCTGGTCGTAAAGAACCGGGTGATTTGCTACCGTAATTTCTCGTTTGGAATATGAGGAAATGAACTGCGGTCTGGCTCTCCCAGCTTGCACGCGGTTTGATTGGCTACTATGGCTAGCGCTTGTACTGTCAGATTTGGTAGACGCTTCCAGCTCAGCTTCAAAAGTTGAACATTGCTCAACTTTTGAATCCTGAAAATCCTGAAAATCTTCGCTTTGCTTCCCCACAATGCAGTTCGGCGAAAAGCGAGGCAAAGTG
>NW_011366375.1:0-5282 GCF_000735185.1 Notothenia coriiceps | reverse complement strand
CGGGCTATTTCATCGTTATCAGAAAATGATCATATAGGGCTTACACACGGAGCCGTTGGACCCCCAGAGCGTTGCGTGTGCCGGTCTACCCACCTTGGGACCCCCCCCCCCCCCCCACAGAGCGGAGCAAGGCAACGAAACTTAAAATAAGAAGCAGCATTTTACGGCGCGCTATGCATGGGGCCGCTTTGGGGGGTTTCCCGACATGTCGTTTCAGTCAATTAAAGGGTGTTTCATGTTTTCGTTGCTGTGGAACTTCTTAATACCTTGGAAAATTCCATTTAATATTTGTTAATACTTTTTAATAGCCTTAATTTTCGCTAAATTTATTTATCAACTTTTAATACTTTTTAAGACCCCGCGGACACCCTGTATATAGATTTGTGTGCATGTTAATGATCTGTAAAGGCTAAAATCCTAAAGTTCACCCGTCATGTCACATGATTCTTCCTGATATTATTGCAGATCATGTAAGCTGTAGTGTGCAGCACCTGTGACAGTGGATGATGTAGGTGGAGGTCTCCTCCCACAGGCTTTTCAGGTCTTTGAGCTTAGCGTGGGTGTGGTTCCTCAGCTCTTCATCTTCGCTCTTCAATAGGTTCTCAGCTGCCACCAGCGCCTTGTCCATCTTCAGACGGCCCTCATGCACCGAGTGGTGGATTTTCTGTTCATCAGAGCACAGGGAGCAGCGTTAACAGTCAATGTAGAATGTAAACAACATTAGAAGTATCTAGAAGCACTACCCTCAAATGGTAACATGCCTGTGAATTAACTAGAAGGGGTTCAAAGGTTAACTAAGAATATCACCAGAATGTGAAAAGGCTACAGTTATGTCAAAGACGTCAATATGTTATGTTTCTAATTGAATAAGCATGCTCACTGAAATAGCCCTTGTGCCTATAGCAGTGATATTGAGTCTGCACTGTGCACAATGTGTAAAGAGAGGTGGATACAGCCTTTGAGGCGGGGTCCTATGAAAGTTGCTTAGTGGCGCATGAAGGTAGAATTGCCTGATTGTTGAGAAATAAAGTACCCAGATCATATGGGCCCATATATATGTTTTTTCTTTTGGCACGTTTCACATCTTTTACACCCGTAGGATGCAAATGAGGGTTATTAAAGTGATCTTCCTGGCATATGGATTTACGTCAATCAAAACAAATGTTTGAGCCCAATGACATGACGGACTGACATGGAAGTTGTAGAACCACCATTAAATGTATGCCACTACAAAGATTTAACACAACACTGGCTTACTTTAATATAGACCCACACGTGAACATTCTCAGAGAGCTGTGTTATTTTTACTTGATTGGCCTCAACAGTCTGCACTTAAATGGAATTTGCATAGTCTCGCTTTGTTGCCGTTTGGTATTTTGATTCTTCTTTTCAAACGGATTACTATAAATCGAGATTGTATGGACCCAGTAGTAGATGCTGCCCCATATTTTCTATAGAGCTAATGCTAGATATTACACTTTGCATCTTTAACAGTCTGCAGGCACTTTGTTTCTGAAGGTCTGCCATTAATCCAGTGGTGTGTTTTATTCCCCTTCTTATGAGGATGTATGCCATGGGGGATTTCTGGAATATTAATTTTTCTCTGTGATTTCTTAATTGTATTTCTATATATAGTAACATATCAAGAGAAATTGGAAGTTACTTCAAACACTCTACTCCGTTTAAAGAGCAGTTGTCCCACTCTGGAGTCTAATGAAAGACTGAAGTAGCATCAGGGGTCAGGGGTCACCAAAGGGTCCAATAGAAGGTGAAGTATCTCACCTCTGTCTCCCTGAGTCGGCCCTCCAGAGCGTCACGGGGCCCCTGTGTGTTGTCGTTGGCCTTCAGCCTCTCCTGGACGACCCGCATCCAGGAGAGGGACGCCTCCAGGCTCTCCTTGAACTCCTGCTTTGTCATGACCAGTCCCGGGCCTGAAACAAAAAAACAGGTCAGACTCAGGTCCAGTAGTCTCTCAGGAAGGTTCCTCATGGAGTAAAATGACCCGGAAGTTTCTAAGTAGCAGCCATGGCAAGAGCTTTCCTCTAGAGGAGGAGCCTCAATGCTTCCTTTATTATCTCCTCTAGCATAGGATACACTGGACCATCCTCAACAAAAGGAAAGGAGATAATCTTCTCCCACAATTCCTTGCAGCTTGAACATTCAAAGTGACGCACCAATCGATTTTCTACGAAAACATCTGATCATGACTCACAAACGCAGATCATGGAAGTTACAGTGCCTACGATGCATATAACATGTTATGCTTAAACCTGCTAAAGGGCTTTTATGTTTGGAACTTTCACCAATATGTGTAACCAAAAGGCAAACTATGGATGTTACGCTAACTACTTGTAAAGTGATCAAATAAAAAGTCGACATTTCAGTGTTGTTAATGTGGAGGTTCATAAGCTCTTTTTAGTTCGAAAAATCAACATGTTGAATACCGATATGCAAAGTAGTAGATTTGTAAGATTCACAAGTAATGCATATATCGCATGAAGTGTTATTGATGCAATTGTTTTGATAAAGTTTTGTAATCGGGATTCATGTCAATTATTTAAGTGGACAGTAGGGTGAGCACAAGCAACCATTTTTAATGTAACAACTTTTTGCTGTCACTTCCCTTTTTTATTTATTTTCCAAACTTGCTAATAAAGTTCTTTTTTTCACTGTTGTTCACGATTCTATAGCTGTAGGGGGTTGGTACCCTGTCAGCTGTTTGATCCCACCTCCTGAAAACATGTCAAAGTGTCCTTAGGCAAGATATCTAACCCCAAATTGCACCAGTCGGCATGTCTATGGAACTGAAGTAAAAAAAACTAAAAGGAAAGCTCAGGGTTTCTAGAAGCATTTCTTGTAGTCCATGTATGGACAATTGTAGTTTCACCACAGCAGACTCATGTAGAAAACATCCACAGTTTTGCAGTTTGTGCAGTCTGATCTTATCTTTCCTAAGTCCTGATGAATTCCCCTCCACATCGTTCCTCAACCCCATGATGTTATCCATCTAGCTCAAGCAAAGTTGTTATGAATAGATATAGTAAAACATTTGTTTTTTACTTTCTGACTGGGCCTCTATATCAGAAGGCCTTTCATGGCAAAAATAAATTAGAGCAAGTGGGATAAATGTACGCTATAGCGACTGAGTGAGCGAGCGAGAGAAAAAAGGGACCACTCGAAAATGTTCTTCAATCTCAATCTATTGCAGCCATTCCATTCCAGTGTCTGTTGAATTCCAAAACAGAGAAATGTTGTCAGTAGTTTATAGAATAAAATAAAAACATTTTCATTTTACAGATACCTATAAATAGTAAAAAAGCTGATAATGCTGCAGTGGGCTCTTAATTCTTCCCAGAGCTGTATATATAAAATATATATGAAGTTGATAATCATTCCACATTTATTTTCTTGATCAGGTTAGTGTTACAGGTACTCCTTTCGCTTCCTGTTACATGCAAACGGCTCTCTGTTCAAATACTCCACTCCAACTATTTCATTTTGAAGGAAAGGAAAAACATATTTTACCATTTTTAACAGAAATATTTTTTTTACAGACTGGGAGCTTGAAGTTTGAACAGACATTTACAATGAAGGCATGGTATAACATAAAGTTCAAATTGGTGGCATCATGGGAAAGCTTGTTTCTTTGTAGGGACTGAAATGTATTGGCATCAACAATATTATTTTCTTAAAATTAGTCCCATGATTGTCTTTCAAATAAGGTTTTTTCGTGTCCAACTTGAACATACTCAAAGTTATATTTCCTTCACTTTTGGAAACATTCAAATATTTTGTCCCCTGTCTGATGTACATTTTCAAGAACACGTTAATGGCACATTCAGGAGCCAGCTTTGGGCAGATAGTCAGTTTGCCCTCAGGAGGAAACACTCTGAGAGAACACAACTGACGGAGGTATTCAAGAGTCTGCAGTAAACTGAAGGGAGGAGTACAGTGCTGGCACAAGACAGCAGCACAGAGGCACCACTTTCCTTCTTCGAGGGAAAACAAAACGCTGAAGCCATGAGACATTTTCCTCATGACTCACTTCCCCCACCACAACATTCCTTCTGTCCAACATCTGCTGGTGTTTTCTCCGACTCTTGAAAATTAGTTATATTTAGCCCCGGTCCTCAATAAAAATGAACAAAAACTTGTATGCTATAACTTGTGAAGAGTCTGAATACAGTTTTTTTTCTTTTTTTAAATAAATGTTTACATCTGTTTTCATTATTTTATCTGACAACTCAACAATTATCACTTTCTATCTTGGAATCCAAATTTGTCAAAACTATTTAATTTGAGGAGACAATACACATTAAATCCACAATGACCTACAAAAAACAAGAAACATTCAGTATTATCAGAGAAGAAACTAAGTAGATTTACTTGAGTACTGTGCTTAAGTACAATTTTGAGGTACTTTGACTTGAGTATTTTTTTTTTTTTGCTTCTACTCCACTACATTTCGAATTAAACCTTTAGTTACTTTGCAGATTTGGATTAATGATGTGAAATATGATCAAGTCTTAAAGGTCCCATGTCATGGTCATTTCTACTGATCATAATTCCATTGTTGAGGTCTACTAGAATATATTTACATTGTTCAATGTACCAAACTCACATTGGTTTCTCATACAGCATTTCTGTAAAGTATGTGTATTCACTCTCTGTCCTAAAGAGAAGCCCCTCACTGCAGTGCACCTCAAGATGGGCGGGAGCTCAACATGGGCGGAGCCTCAACGCCCCTCCTTCTCAACCTTTGAGGCACGTGACGGGACGGCCCCTCCTTCTCAACCTTTGAGGCACGTGACGAGCTTCACTGATGACGCGTTGCATCCTGTTTCCGGGGTAGCAGTTCTCTTCCTTCCCTTCAATCTAACCCTTCCCTTCCCCCCATCCTAACCCTAACCACTCCCTACCTTTTTACCTAATCCTAATCTTCCTTCCTCCCTCCCAAACCTAAACCCCAAAACCTCTCCTACTGTAAGAAATTAAAATCAATGTTGATATGACGTAATTTAAATTAAATACAGGGTTTTAATATAAAGCAGTTTTATTCTGAAAAAACCGGAAGTTCACACTAACTATTAACTTAACACTTTTATTCTGAAAATTCTTCATTTCCGGTTAGCATTAGCATGTGGCTAACGTTTTGAAAACCGTGAATTGAAGGTGAAATGACATGTGATGTTGCACACTAAACACACTGGGATTAACACTCATTTATTGACGCTGAAATAACGTTTATCAGGGAATGTTTAAATAACCACAGACATCAGAAT
>NW_011366374.1:0-6536 GCF_000735185.1 Notothenia coriiceps | reverse complement strand
GGTCTCGTACCCCGACCTCCCGGGTGAAGCAGCCGCACCCTACCCATTGAGCCACACACACACACACACACACACACACACACACACACACACACACACACACACACACACACACACACACACACACACACACACACACATTACTGCAGCTCTGCCAGGCGGTGTGGCATCTCCAAACGCCCCCGAAATTCCCGAAGCCAATGTCACTTCCTGTTCCGATTATACTGACACCTCAAATATGTAACGTTGACGCGTGAGTGGCAGCGACAGGGTGCACCCAACGTATTTAGGAATGTGATTATGGATCTAAATCATTCATTTAGGCCTTTATAAAAAAGCTGTTTCATAATTTAAATGTGTTTTAAATTATTCCATCACTGAGGAAACCGCTTCAGTGGTGGAAGTATCACTCATATTTATTCATTAAAGAGTCCTCTTCTGCTGATGTTCAGTTGTATATCAGTATGTAGTGTCTCTACTTTAAAGAGTCCTCTCCTGCTGATGTTCAGGTGTATATCAGTATGTAGTGTCTCTACTTTAAAGAGTCCTCTCCTGCTGATGTTCAGCTGTATATCAGTATGTAGTGTCTCTACTTTAAAGAGTCCTCTCCTGCTGATGTTCAGGTGTATATCAGTATGTAGTGTCTCTACTTTAAAGAGTCCTCTCCTGCTGATGTTCAGGTGTATATCAGTATGTAGTGTCTCTACTTTAAAGAGTCCTCTCCTGCTGATGTTCAGGTGTATATCAGTATGTAATGTCTCTACAGTAACAAGTCTCTTTATTTTTCTCATACATCCTGTGCTGCAGCGCCTCTTTTCACCCTCTGTCTGAAACCAGAGCCCAGTCTGCTCTGATTGGTCAGCTGGCCGGCTCTGTTGTGATTGGTCAACCGCTTAAAGATGTCCTGCCCCTTAGCCTATCACGTACAATGTGTTGGAGCGCTAGCCAGTAGAAGAGCGAGTGTTATAGTGATGTCACTGTGTTAAAACTCAAAATGGGGCCTCTGCTGGATATCTTCACCTACTTATATGTCATTGTTTATTAAATACATTATTTATATTTGGTATTAGCTAATAATATATATCGGTAAAGCAACCAACAGCTAAAGTGAGAGACAAAAGCGCAATATTTGCTTACAAACTGTGGAGTAAAAGTAGCATGAATTAGCATAACATGTACATACTCAAATGTAATACAAGTACTTCAAACGTGTACTTAAGTAGGCCTAAAGAACTTGAGTAAATGTACCCATACATTTCAACTGTGCCCTGAATTATCCTTATATCAGATGTGAATCATGACAAGAGTTTTAAACCATCATGTTATTGTTTTCTACTTTAGGTTTCTTTAATTATAATTGGTATTAGCTAATAATCTGAATATGTTAAGTAAGTAAAGCTGTAAAACATACATGTAGTGGAGTAAAAATACAATAAAAGTAACCTGGTAGCATTACAAGTAAATACTTAACTCAAGTAAAATACAAGTACTTCAAACTTGTAGTTAAGGAGGCTTTCAGTCAAATGTACTTTATTCAGTTTGACACTGACCTACATGACCCTTATATCACATGTGATTCATGATAAGAGTTTGAACCGCTCACGTTATTGTTTTTATCTACTTCATTGTGCTTTAAAACTTTAAATGATGTTCCATCCTGATAACACTGCTGCACTTTGCTCCGTTCCTGTGTGACAGGTTGTAAAAAGTTACATAATAACAAGAGGAAATTCCGCCAAACCTTATCGATCCACCAGCAGAGATGAAACTACTTTGCATTACCTGGGCGGGGGTTCCCGGAAATTCTCCCACATGTGACGACGTGTGTTTTTACCAACATGCCCTTATTTGGACATGCCTGTGCGTAACCAGGAAATGCGTACGTATTACGTTCTGTGCGTAAAGAACCCAGAACGTGCTTGTGTAAGCGTTCCTCACTGGGAGCCATGGCAACTGTTAACAATACACAGTGGTGGAAAGTAAATACTTTTTTACATTTACTAAAGTATTGTAAATAAATACAAATGTTAGATACTTGTACTATATGTGAGTATTTATATGTTCTGCTAATTTATACGTTTATTTCACTACATCTAAAAGGTAAATATTGTACTTTAGTTGTAAATTCACATTACTTATGATAGGCCTATATAATGAAAATAGTATACATTCAATTATATCTGCAGTACATCTACAAGCTACCTAGCTGCATATGAAGTACTTAAATGTAATAATAACAACATGTAAATATAAAAATATTTGGTGTTTTTTTATTCAAATACTTTTGGACTTTAACTTAGCCTACATTTTGAAGTCAAGACTTATAGCCTACATGGAATTGAGTATTTCTACTTTAAATATAGCAAAAGTACTTCTTCCATCTCTTTAGGAACGAGAAGGGGAAACCGTGTGTATCCTGTGTTGCATGTTTATACTCTCTTAAAATGATATAAAAATCAAAACACTCCACAACTTCCGGTTCATTTTTGAGACACTTTACTTAAATACACATCACAAATAAAAAAGGACAGTGTAAACATTGGACATCATCAGTTTGTCTGGATCAACCGGACAAACACAAATAATTTACACAATGAATAAACGCAGCATTGCAGCATGACAATAAAAAGGTACAAATAAAAAATACAATAACGATTCCCATTTTTCTACCATTAGTAAACCCGCAGAGCTCAGTCTGGCGGCTGAAAGGTGCTTTCAGCGATGTCCAGCATCCGGAAGTACCATTTCAATCAGTCTTTTTTCACCACAAAGAGCCTGTGATGAGGCCAGTGCTGGGCATCTCCAGTGTTATCACTTCTCAGTCATTTTTAAGTCTCATGTGTTTTAAAACGCCTCCAATTTGCTTGAGAGCATCAGTTGGGAACATCTCACATGCGCCAGGAGTAAGTCTTTTTTGTGTGTTTTGAAACGCCTCAAAGTCTTATGTTGTGTTTTTAAAACGCCTCCAATTTGCTTGTGAGCATCAGCTGGCAGCCACTGCTCACGTGCGTCAGGACTTTTTGTTTGAGATGTGCCACCTGGTCCCGGAGCACCGAGGCCGTGTTGGAGAGCCCATGGTTGTCGTTCTTCAGCCCCTTCACCTTATCCTCCAGCCGGGAGATGCGCTCCAGCTTCCGCCGCCGACACTTGGTCGCAGCCAGCCGGTTACGCAGCTTTTTGCGCTCCGCCTTGATGCGCTCCTGCGTCTCCAAATTGATGGGGGACATTGGAGGCGATCCGTCGCTGCTGAGGAAATCTGGAACAATCTGAGGCTCCTCTTTCAGAGCCACCAGCCTCTGCGGGTGATGGAGGGACTGGTGCTGCTGGAAAGCCTGGCTCTGCTGGTGGGGAGGCAGGTAGCTGATGGTGGCTGTTGGGTAGCTTGGCGCGGATGTGGAGAGGCTTGTGTTCGGGCAGTATGCATTCAGGGTGGTGTAGATAGGAGGCTCCGGCTGTAATAAAGTGGACCCAAAAACACTAGAGGCCGCCGGGGAGCATGTAGTGACTCCCCCGGCTCCGATGGACACATTTGGAGGAGGCATTTGGTTCATTTTGTGCAGCTCATCCAAAGCTTTCACAAATCCATCCGCGAAGCCCTCTTGCTCATCCGTGATGCCTCTGTTGTAGAAGTACTGACCCGGGGTCGGGGTTGTGATCACCCCGTTACCGTTCTGGATGATGAGCCTCTCCAGCTCCGGGGATGCGAGCTTCAGGGACCCCCCGTCGTGGTGGTGGTGGTGTCCCCTTCCTTGGTACGGGTCTATCTCCGCCCTCAGGTGGGACTTCAGGCTGCGATAGGGCTCTGTCAAGTTCATATTCTGCTTTAACAGCTTGTAGTCATGCATTGCCGCGTCTGACTGGCCGTAGGCAGACAGATACGAGTCGTCGTGATAGAAAGGCTGTTCCATCTTTGTAGACATTAAGGGAAACGTGAGCTTACCAGCTGCGTAAACACACTCTGCAACAAATGTCAGCAGAGAAAGCGGGCATCCACTCCTTTTAACAGTGTCCCACAAGCGAAATAGGATTTAAAAACCCTCCAAAATGTCCAGTAAACTTGTGTGGTAAAGTCTCAGTGCTGCTCCTGGGAGGGAAAATATCTCCTGTTAGTTGTGCAGCTCTTGGTGCTTGTTGAGGTGTGTTCAGAGGGTTCAATTCGTGCCTATTTATATAGCCACACACACGCGTCTGCTGCTAGGGCTGAGCTGCGCTGTGATTGGTCCGGAGGCTCCGTTGGCCACGCCCACTATAGTGACGCTGATGCCGGGAAGGGGCGACTGTAAACAAGCCTGTAGGCATGGGAGCAGAAACCCTGCTGCCATGTGAAGAAAGGAGGAGAAAACTTGCACTTTCTGTGGAGTAAACACTTTATTCATAACTGTAAGTGTTCAAAGGTAAAGCCATGTGAATTTAAAGGCTGTTTTTGACTTTACAAAGCGTAGTTTTCACAATAAAAATATTAAGTCCCATGCAACACAACATAAAAAAGTGCAAATGGAAATAAAAATAAACCGAAAATATAGATAGCATAAATGTACAATTAAAATAAATTTAAAATAAGATTTCTTTTCACATTTTTCTTGATAATTTGACTTATTTATGCTTTGATTGAATCCTGTATAATACATTTCAAAAAATAAATTGAAGAGCAACATTAGTATATTTTCAAGTCTTTATAGGTTATAACACTTGATAAGTGACGAGATGTCAATATCATTTTGCATCAAACATTTATTCATTAATCTATGTTACATCATAACAAAAACGAGGTTATTATATGTTTGAGTTGGATCTAATTTAAAGTACACATCAGCTCCTCTACCACCTGATATTAGCCCCATTAGATATGAATTATAGCCTTCACAATCAAACTCCGGTCTCGTTATTATGACCCTTCCTCCGGAGGAAGTCCTCATGCCTTATATGGCCACGGTGACGTCGCGGTTCCTCTCCGGGAGAACCGGGAAGCCACGCCCCCCTGGGCCCCTTTCCAGGAGCAGTCCAACTCCTGTTCAAACCATGAGAGTAAATATAAACTGCTGAATGGGAGAGAGGGGCTTTCTGTCTCTGCAGGGGGGGGGGGTACTTTTGGAGATTTAAATCATTTTTGCAGTGAAAGTCCCTTGAAATAAAACAAAATATGCCAAAGAAGACCCTTATTTTTATATCATTTTGTCCCAGGGCATTTTACTTTTAAGTAATCAAAAAATAAAGACTAAGAAGAGAATACTTTATTTATACGGCTGGAAAAGTTGCTCGATTTGAGAAATACAAAAATAAAGGATATAAGTAAGAATGTGCAATTCAATAATTATTCAATAAAATACAAATATTTATAAAAAAATATGAAGTTAAAGTTAGGTTCCAATAAAAGATTAAATTAAATTAAATCAATAAAAAGATTGATATAAACATACAAAGCCAATGGAACATTTGCAGGGGCTACTACAGTAGACACGTAAATATGAAATGATGTTTTATTTTATATTTTTTACTCGCAATGCTGGCAACAAAATACGATAATTTTCCTGTGTTGCAAAAAGAAATTGAATATGCTATTAATGTTAATGTTTTATTTTTCTACGTTACCTTGACTGGATGCCTCAGTGTTTTGTAATGCCCCAAAACAGACTTGAGTGACACATATCACTGAAGCAGAACACACACGCACGCACGCACGCACGCACACACACACACACACACAGTTCCCTTGACAGGTTTGTGAGGTGCTGCTGAAGGAGCTCTGCTTTGATCGTGAATGAGGAAACCGTCCAACACAAACTCAGTTAATAATCTCCAACAGGAAGATTCCTGCTCAGGAGATTACCCTTTGGATCGATAAAGAATTTATATAGAGAGGTGCAGGAATGAGTCCTAAAATACAGAAATGAGTTCAAATGTCAGCACTTCTTGTTCGGAAGTCAATGGTTTTCTGAATGTGTTGTCTGTTGTTAGCCTGAAGTAAGCTTGTTTGACACAGAGATTATTTTATGCAATATTCCAAAAGCCAATGGTAAAAACCCATTGGCTTTGTGTGGAGGGAACCAGAGATATGCTCTTGACCTAACAATCAACATCGGCCCCTCTGTTGTTTCCCCGACTCAGACTGCAAGGAATCTGGGTGTGATCCTAGATAACAAACTGTCCTTCACTGCAAACATGGCTGCTACAACCCGCTGCTGCAGATACACGCTTTACAACATCAGGAGGATACGTCCCCAGCTGACCCAGAAAGCGACGCAGCTTCTGGTCCAGGCTCTCGTCATCTCACGCCTAGACTACTGCAACTCCCTCCTGGCTGGTCTACCTGCATGTGCCATCCGACCTCTGCAGCTCATCCAGAATGCAGCAGCTCGTCTGGTCTTCAACCTTCCTAAATGTTCCCACACCACGCCGCTCCTCCGCTCCCTTCACTGGCTTCCAGTAACTGCTAGAATCCACTCCAAGACACTGGTACTTGCGTACCATGCTGCAAATGGATCTGGCCCTTCCTACATCCAGGACATGGTTAAACCGTACACCCCAGCACGTGCACT
>NW_011366373.1:0-1512 GCF_000735185.1 Notothenia coriiceps | reverse complement strand
CTGTAGTGTATATTTCTGTATATTTTTTTGAAAATCTAGTGTATTCATCATTTTCCTACACATTTATTCACAGGTGCCTTTAACCTGGAAGTTGCTCTTTAACAGGTGCGCACAAGGAGAGGTGGTTGAAGGAACAGAAGAGCGAGGCTGATTAAAGTATGCACGGCTACGTGTCATTTAGAAAGTTAACTTTCATCTGCCAGGTTAAGAGCTTAGTGGGAAGATTGTCTTTGACATAAGGGCAATATTTAGTGCATGTAAACGGAGTCAATCTGGGATATATTAAAGCAGGTGCACTCAGCCAGCCAGCATCAGATGATGGTACGTACGTACACACACACACACACACACACACACACACACACACACACACACACACACACACACACACACACACACCCTGCAGAGACTGTTCTGTAGCCTTTTGATGGCGAGGCGTTGGTTGTGAGTGATGTACAGAAACAACATTAACCAGTCCTTCTTCCCCGTCTCCTGTCCAGCTATCCGTCGCTATGGTAAAGACTTCACAGCCATCGCCGAGGTGATCGGGACCAAGACTCCAGCTCAGGTGAGCCTCCTGCCCCCCCCTCTTATTGTGACCTCAGCGTCACCCTTCATCTATACCGCAGTTTACTCCGTGAGCTTTTCATCTCCTCTCCCATTTCTTCCTCATCCCTCTGACTAGATCAGCATTTGTCTTTATAGATCACTTTGATCTCCATTATCCCTCCTTTCATTTGTCCACTGACCTTTAATCTCCTCCTCCGCGTCCTTGAACAACTTTCCTTCTCCTTCCCTCCTCAGGTGAGTTCATTCTTCGTGAGCTACCGGCGCCGCTTCAACCTGGACGAGGTTCTGAGGGAGTGGGCGGCGGAGCAGGTGGCCACCAACCGAGAGCAGAGAGACCCCCGCAGGAGCAGCGAGGAGGGGACCCCAGCAGAGGGGGGGGCAGAGGAGGACGAGGTGAGCACTGACCGGAGAGACACATGATATAAAGAACACGGTTAGTTATTTAGAGCATTCAGATAATCAAGAAGAGATGTCTCAAAATGTCAAGCTATTTTGAAATTCTGAATGATTTGAATCGCCTCAGTGATCATCCGGTCTAAGTTTACTTCTAGTCATCCATATCTTTCTTATTATACCACACAATAAATCAGTCACAAGTTAAAGTCGAAGCGTGGTGTACTAAACAATGGAAGACGGGTAATGAATACTAGAAATACCCAATGGCTGTTTAGTTCTTACTCACTTTCAATACATTACACCACCTCTGAGTCCAAGAGAGAACAGAGGGAGAAAAACTTTCAAGATAAAAAATGTGCGTCAATATCAGGAGCATGGACTTAATGCTGAGTCACACGTTTATCTGAGTTCAAAGTGACGGTGCTGAAGTGGATGAGATGAAAGTGTAGTGAACAGAAGGAGCAGGTGGTGTAATATGGAGTTTCCTCCTGAGATCTGAATGAGCCTCCTCTTCCTCACATCTCACTTCATCTTCTGCTCCCCCCC
>NW_011366372.1:0-2128 GCF_000735185.1 Notothenia coriiceps | reverse complement strand
TCTATCTATCTATCTATCTATCTATCTATCTACCTCTCTCTCTCTCTATCTATCTATTTATCTACCTACCTATCTATACAGTAAGTGTTCAGTTAGAAAATTTTTATTAAATGATGAGTGACTGGGAAATCCTAATCTAAATCCCATATTTTCTGAATGGAAAAACACTAATTTGATTTGACAAGCCTGCACATAATATATATACACCGGTTTTGTTTATGACTGGCGTTTAGCCTTTGTTTAAACTCAGAATGTTATAGTCATTTCAACAGTTGCCTGTAGTTGGCGCAGGGATATGGGAAGGGCTGTGACCCTGGGTTAGAGGAAGCAGCCCATAATGATGATAGCGCTCGTGAAAACACTGAGAAATGCTGAGAGGGCAAAAAAAAGGAGGGCTTGAGGGAAAAAAGCAAATGAGGAGAAATGCATGAGTTTGTATTGTGGTTGGGGCAGAGACATTTTCTGTGGGGATGGAGGGGGGATTGATAGCTGTGGGTACAGTTATATCAGAGGGCTGGGGAGATGTAATTGTTGACATCTGTCCTGAGTTATGGCTCAGCGGACTGGGGGGAGGTGCGTTTCACAATCTGAGAGGTTCTGCAGCATCTCGGCCATGGTCAGCTGAGGAAAAACAACTCCTTGAACTCTGGTTCTGAACATTAAAGACTTCCAATAGCCCACTGAGCTGAGGCACCAGCTAAGTGTTATAGATCAGGGACTTTTAGAGACTGTTCCTCTTCTTTTCTGTTCTGCCCTTTTAACTCTAATTTGTTCTGTCTGCGGTATCAATCACCCTCACATGCCAAAGCTAGTGAAGCATTAGGAAGTTCTGTTCATGTTGCAGGAATAGACATTGTTATGTTACCCCTACACACCTGCTTCCTTATGTATCACCAGTATGTGTGTGTGTGTGTGTGTGTGTGTGTGTGTGTGTGTGTGTGTGTGTGTGTGTGTGTGTGTGTGTGTGTGTGTGTGTGTGTGTGTGTGTGTGTGTGTGTGCAGTGTGTTTGAAAAGGGTACAAAGGGAGCAAAGAGGCCTAAAGGTCTATCTTTTTTAAAGTTATGTTTAAATACTAGACAACAATCAACTCCAAGTTACTAATATGTTCTGATGATGTTAAAAGGGTTGGTTCCATCAGTAATAGTTCCAAACCGTGGACAATGTAGGCCTTCATGTTCCAATTAGAATCAATTAAGTATTACACAGAAATATACTTTTCTGAGTAATACTAATGTCTTGTTTCTAAAGTAGCATTAATTAAGCTAGTGGCTATACCAGGGATGCAAATAGAATATTAGATGTGCTAACAATCAAAAGTCAGTTAGTTGTTTTAGAAAATGACGCTTCACAAACCCTTTCTTTATAATAACTGCATCTAAATAATGCTTTCACTTAAATTGGCTGGCCTCCCTTTGATGCTTTTCAACAAGTGACCAGATAAGTTCCGAATGTATTTTCTGGCAGGTCATGTTTAACAAATCTAGGCTTCAATGGCAGACTCAAATAAGATGAGGCTAGGCAGATCTAGCACTTCAAATAAATGATTTCAGCAAAGATAGCAGCCGGAAAAGTGAGAATGGAAGAAAGTCATATATTTTCTTATTGCTTTGATCAAATTTGTATAGAAGATTGCATGGGCAGCCTTGGCAGGAAGTGCCCTGGAAAATGTGTTGGTTCAATACGTTTATGTTGATATAGTGATACACCTCATATGACATTTACTGTGTGAAACCACTGCTTCCTGTGTTTATATTTAAACAGGGGATGTTTGTGAAATGTTGCTCCCACTAACCCACAAGCTACTAGTATCAGTTCCCAGTTCTGCCCTTCAGTAGGTTGTGTTTTAATTAACAGTAAGTCTAATTAGGTCAACGGCTACGTGTTGGTGGGATGAACAGTCGGGGATTGGAGGATGTAGAGGTTATTTCCTGTGGTCTGTGGTAGAGACAGGAAGTGGGCAGTGGGCTTTTGTTTCACTGCTAAAAACACTTCGGTGTGTCAGCAACCACCTGCAAGTGACACACACACACACACACACACACACACACACACACACACACACACACACACACACACACACACACACACACACTACTACTTGAATATGTGCACATATTTGCTTCTAGC
>NW_011366371.1:0-2279 GCF_000735185.1 Notothenia coriiceps | reverse complement strand
AAGGGAGGGGAGGAGGAAGAGGATGAATAAACAAATATTTATTTTTACTTTATTTTCGTGTATTATTATTTTTTAATACATTTATTTATGTCAGTCAAATACTTTGATCTAGAGCTAAACTGCTGATTTTATTCGTTTTATTTGGATCAACTACTAAGATAGCATATCGCAATGTAAAGCACATATTTAATTCCAAATGTATTCAAATAAAATTGATTTATTTGTACCTTATTTGTGTGGCAACGCC
This sequence comes from Notothenia coriiceps, assembly GCF_000735185.1. Lineage (NCBI taxonomy): Eukaryota > Metazoa > Chordata > Actinopteri > Perciformes > Nototheniidae > Notothenia > Notothenia coriiceps. The sequence continues at coordinate 2,032 of NW_011366371.1, read as the reverse complement.
TATCTTGATTGATTGTGCATTTTTTTTGTATTTTTAATTACATGTATTCATTTGCCGTCTCTCAATTCAATGCTTTAATCCAGAGCTAAACTACTGGTTTTATTGACTTTTATTATATATTTATGTATGTAGATCCCCATTAGCAACTGAGATAGCACATAATACTGTAAAACAAATATTACAATAAAATCAAACGCAAAAGGAAAATAAATACTTAAAAAATACATATAAATTATAAAAATACTAACTAATATTTGACAATTTTAAGTAAAAACTGTCTAAAATCTCAAAATAATAGTAAAAATAATAATAAAAAACGGCAAAATACATTTAAATTAAATCAAATAAAGGATGCCTTACATGTATTAGCTTATCAATTAGTTATATAGCTGTACATTATTATAGAAAACTTTTTCTCGTTACGGTTATTATGCTAATGTAGCTAATATGCTAATGTAGCATGTTTCATTAGCATGCTAATAACCGTTACCTCGTTTTTCTGTCGAGTCAAAGTTTAGAGTGGGATAAAAATATCCAAATTAACGTCTCTCTCTGGCTAGAATAGTTTTACAACGCTTGATGAATTGATATAAAATAAAAATAAAAAGAATATTAAGTAATTTCTAAGATATCCCAACTTAGTAGCTTCAGGTAGCTGCACTTCGAAGTAGCATTAATTAGCTAATGCAAAAGTATGTACCCGTATATGGGCCCACAACACATGCGCAGTTGAGTTCCCCCTTAAGCCCCGCCTCCTATCTCCTGCTCTGTCAGTCAGTTGAATGGAGAGAGAAATTCTAAACTCTGGATTCAGCTTTTAGTGCATTTTACAACTTTAACACCCTAATGATTAAGATAAGGGCTATACAAGAGTTTGTACTGTGTAGTTTGTTTAGCTAATAAAAGAGTATCCGATTCCGCTGGTTTACAGACGTCTCTTTCCCAATGTAAGTCAAATGGAAAAACGTCTTCTTCATGGTGAGTTTTGGAGCAGGAAAAAGGAAATACAAAATGTCTAGACTCGAGAGGTAAAGTCAAGAGGATTGCAACAGAAAGAACAGGAGTGACCTCTGCTGGTAATACAGTGCATTTATTGATCAGGATTTCTATAAAGCAGCTTGTATGTTTTGTAAAGAAGCCTTTAAAGTTGTAATCAACCTGAAAATGAGCAGAATAGGGCCCCTGTAAACCGATAGACATATTAATATAATGCATTAACAATATGATATATACAATTCTGCACTCTGAGTACTTTTTTTTTTTTAACCTTTATTTAACCAGATAAAAAAGCATTGAAATAAAATCTAATTTTCAATGCTGACCTGGCCAAAAAGGCAGCAACGTTACACATAACACATAAAATACAGAGAACATAACTAAGAAAACAAAAGACGAAAAAGCAGTCACTACATTGTGCACAGGAGAGAAAGGTACTATACTTATTACTGCAAGAGCAGCTGGTGATAAGGACTTCAGACAACTTCAATTTCAAACAGGCTATTGAGACAAGTGCCCTCAGTTTGAGATGTGATTGAAGGTCAATCCAACACCAAGGACCATAATGAAAAAGACTCCTTTTTCCAGCCTCAGTCCGCACAGCAGGAACCTGGAACCGAATCTAGGCCATGGATCTGAGGTTATGAGTCACAAACTGGGGCAAATCTGGCACATATGTACAGTGGAAACTTACCTAAAATGGCTTTACACATTAATAAAAACCAATGCTGCATCCTACGCATAGTAAGTGAGGACCATCCAGTTAGGCTACAGTGTGCAATGATGAGTCCTATAGGGTGCATTTGGTATCGCAGTGCAGCATGGTAGAGTGGGTCATGTTGGGCCAAAACTGTGGGACAGGCAAATCTATAAATGGTATCACCGTAGTCCAGCTGGGACAGGAATAAGCCAGAGACCAACCTTTTACGGGATGAAGTTGAAAAACAACATTTAAGTCTGTAAAGGAAGCCAAGAGTGAATTTCAATTTCTTGTTAGAACTTCAATATGGTGTTTGAAGTTCAGATTTCTGTCCAA
>NW_011366370.1:0-3598 GCF_000735185.1 Notothenia coriiceps | reverse complement strand
AGTAGAGACACTACATACTGATATACACCTGAACATCAGCAGGAGAGGACTCTTTAAAGTAGAGACACTACATACTGATATACACCTGAACATCAGCAGGAGAGGACTCTTTAAAGTAGAGACACTACATACTGATATACACCTGAACATCAGCAGGAGAGGACTCTTTAAAGTAGAGACACTACATACTGATATACACCTGAACATCAGCAGGAGAGGACTCTTTAAAGTAGAGACACTACATACTGATATACACCTGAACATCAGCAGGAGAGGACTCTTTAAAGTAGAGACACTACATACTGATATACACCTGAACATCAGCAGGAGAGGACTCTTTAAAGTAGAGACACTACATACTGATACACATATACACCTGAATTACAGCAGGAGAGGACTCTTTAAAGTAGAGACACTACATACTGATATACACCTGAACATCAGCAGGAGAGGACTCTTTAAAGTAGAGACACTACATACTGATACACACCTGAACATCAGCAGGAGAGGACTCTTTAAAGTAGAGACACTACATACTGATATACACCTGAACATCAGCAGGAGAGGACTCTTTAAAGTAGAGACACTACATACTGATATACACCTGAACATCAGCAGGAGAGGACTCTTTAAAGTAGAGACACTACATACTGATATACACCTGAACATCAGCTGGAGAGGACTCTTTAAAGTAGAGAACACATATCAGGCACACAATACTTGTTACATACGTGTACTTTTGGTTTTTGACTGAAAATGTGACCAAACTTTGAATGTAATTTACTGTAAATTCACATTTGGCCCAGTAATATGTCAAAATGTTCTCCAAAGAACATTTCAGAATTTGAGAGGCAGAGAAAGTGGAGATTAAACGATCATAGAGGGAGAAATAAATCAATACAGCAACAAGGACGGAGAAACAGAGAAAGGGATTGAAAAGACACCGAGAGAGAGAGTAATGAAGCGAGAAACGAGGCAGAGCGAGAGACATATGGCGGCTGGTGCTTTGCAGATTTTTCTGCCTCGCGGCGTCGAACTGACAGCTCGCCTCTCTGCTCTGAGTAACACCGCAGCATAACAAGTGGAAATACAAATAAAAAGGTAGAAACAAAGGGAAAAGTAAAAGCAGAAGCTACAAACGTGGGACATATCCATCATGTTGTGCAAGAAAAGCAGTCAGAGATAAAGAACAAGGTGGATTAAATCAAATATTGTAATAAACGGGAACAGGAATTCAGTTGAAATGAACATTAATGCAGCTGAGGGTGATGCATCAGAGATAAACTGGATCTCATGTTTATATGGATGTACAGAGAATTGTAATCGCTTGCAGATTAAAAAGGAATGCCAGAGCAAGAGGATTTTATAAAGGAAACTGATAGAATATATAACTACAATAAAACAAAGCACATTGTCGAATATATAAGCTTTCATTTTAATTGTTTATTCAATATTTCAGTGGCAAAATAAAAAGAAATGCTTGTTAGAATAAAATCTGAATTAAATAAATTGACGAAACATTCGTATTTCAATGATAAATAACATTTTAATGTTTAAGTTTAAACCTGTGGACATTAGAAATAATAATAATAATAGCATACATATCAATAATAATAATAATAATAATAATAGCATACATATCAATAATAATAATAATAATAATAGAATACATATCAATAATAATAATAATAATAATATAATACATATCAATAATAATAATAATAATAATAAACTAATAAGCAAAGTAGTTTTGTGTTGTGGTCTTCTTCCTATAATAATGAACATTAGCAAAAAGTTAAATTAAAGTAAATGAATCAAATAATTAGAGGTTAAGCAGCAGCAGCAGCAGTGAGATTAAAACAGGCAATAAAATAAATAATCAGAATGGATTGATGAATAAAAAGGTACATAATGGATTGTGTTGCATTATGAGTGAGTTTAATGGAGATTATTTAATTGAAACACTTATTTAAATCAGGTGATATTTTTACCTTAATATCTGCTAGCTCTCATACAATAATCCTCTTTCATTCTAACTATGATATTTAAAACATTACACATAGTAAATATGTGAATTCTTCTTTATGTTGTTTGCTAATTAAAGTATTTAAAGGACACCTCTGTTAATCCCTTGAGTAACCTGACGGTTCTCATGCGTGCAGCTTTAATTCCCCGTCGAGCGCTCATTGTACATGCTATAGAATAATTGACGAGGTGTTATATGTAGGTTTCTTTATGGTTTGCTTGCTGCCTCAGCAGGCGGACGCTTAACGAGAGTCTCAACACAAAGAATGTGTGTGTGTGTGTGTGTGTGTGTGTGTGTGTGTGTGTGTGTGTGTGTGTGTGTGTGTGTGTGTGTGTGTGTGTTTTATTCCTGCAGCTGAACAGACTGAGGCTGCAGAACGGGGAGAAACGAAGAGCCGAGCCGAAGACCACATGTGAGGGTAAAAGTGTAAAAAATGACAAAATTAAAAATGTGAAATTGCACAAAACAAGATTAAAGTGTATGTGTTTGTACAAAATTACAATAAGTGGAAAATCAATTAAATAAACCCACAGTTTTATGCTTATTGTCCTTTTTAGTTTAAGGTCTTACTGCAGTTTCAAAGCTGTTTTCACACCGGGGTTTATTCTGAAGCGTCGTTTGATTCATTACCGTATTTTATTATTATTTATTATCCCAAGAGTTGTCAAATTTAAACATTTAAAGTCTGAGAAATACTGAAATGAACTCTTTAACCACACACACTGTGTAGCTTTACAACAAACAGGGTTATTAAAACCTCCACATTTACAAAAACATGTCAATAAAAAAACAACTAATGGATTATTGTATATTAAAATCATAATAATAATAATAATCATATTATGTTTAGAAATGGAGGCCTTTGTCATTTTAAATCACAACCATTTGTATTATTCTTTAAACGTGTTATATTTATTTCTTACACTGTGTTATTATTGGTTGTTTTTTAAATCATAAACAACCAGTGAAACTTTTGCAGTATTAATATCAGAAGTTAATAGGTTTTACATATTATTATGTATATGTTTGAACACTTACATGTAAAGTAAGGTTAATTGTGTATTTTTTGTATTGACATTTAATGCATGTGTAAAATGTGTATTTATTTAGCCATTTGGACTTCCACACACCTTATATTTTATAATTCAGTCCCACGTATGTATACGGTCTGCAAAATACAAAAAGAAAGAAAGAAAATAAATGGCTTTACTGAAGTACAAACAACAAGGCGAAGCAATTTACATCAACACCAGCAAACAAACAACTTTCAATCTGATAGAAAAACAACAAGCACAAACAAGTGCCTATAGTATGGTACTGTGTGTGTATCTATTATATAATCATATTATTATTATAACGGATTATTAGAATACAGTATTTGAAGATGTACAGCAAAGACGACCAGCAGCTGCTTTGGTCTCATGTGTGTGTGTGTGTGTGTGTGTGTGTGTGTGTGTGTGTGTGTGTGTGTGTGTGTGTGTGTGTGTGTGTGTGTGTGTGTGTGTGTTTGAGAGTGTGTGTGTCTGTGTTTGAGAGTGTGTGTGTGTCTGTGTTTGAGAGAATGTGTGTCTC
>NW_011366369.1:0-1625 GCF_000735185.1 Notothenia coriiceps | reverse complement strand
ACATTCAGACTAAAGGAACCAGTTTGTTTTCAACATGTAAGAAGTAGAAAGTACAGGTATTTGTGTTCAACATGTAAGAAGTAGAAAGTACAGGTATTTGAGTTCAACATGTAAGAAGTAGAAAGTACAGGTATTTGTGTTCAACATGTAAGAAGTAGAAAGTACAGGTATTTGTGTTCAACATGTAAGAAGTAGAAAGTACAGGTATTTGTGTTCAACATGTAAGAAGTAGAAAGTACAGGTATTTGTGTTCAACATGTAAGAAGGCAAAGTATCTTGCTTCATGTTGGGAAAATACTGAATGTACTCTTCCAATATCAGAGCAGCACATGATAACAAGCAGTCAAGTACACTCAGGTTCAGACTTCACCTGCATTAGGGCATGAGAATGAGGAACCAGGCGGATGAATGTGAAGCAGCATCTTTTCCTTTGGTTTTCAGACTAGTTTCTCTGACAGTTTAATATTCCTTTTACACATGTATCACTGAACACTTCTGAACAAACAGAGAGCTGCAGGAATGAGTCCTAAAGCATCCTAAAAATATCCCACTACCAACTAAAGATCTAGAGAAGTGTATATCATCAGTATAACAACGAGGAAGCTAATGTACTTTCAGCTTGCTCACTCTTCTGGGTCTGCTTCCTCGTGGTTGATTGCACTTATTGTAAGTTGCTGTGGATAAAAAGCATCACAATAAATAATCAAAATGTTTCTTTGTGATATTTATTTAACGCCAAGTAGGTTGAGACAAAATGTAATACTCCAGGTGGTGTTTGGTGTATTTCAATCATTATTCTAACACTTTCTTTGTGTATTTATCTCTCTTTCCAGCGTTCTGGTCCTTCATGTGGTTCGTGGGTTTCTGTTTCTTGGCCAATCAGTGGCAGGTGACTAATCACGAGGACAACCCTCTGAAGGAGGGGGGCGACGCCGCCCGGGCCGCCATCACCTTCTCCTTCTTCTCCATCTTCACCTGGGTAAGAGCCACACACATCTCTGGTATAACACAACACAACAGCTGCCCCCTGGTGGAGATGGAGGGTATAACAAGCCACTGACAACTAGAGAAACAGAGAAATAGTGACTGTTAGTAAAATCTCCCTGGTCCCCGGCTTGAGCTTCAATCTCAGGATCCATGTATCTGTGATCCTCTCCAGAATGGAAGTAGTCATCACATACAGAGCATCAACTAAATTCTGACTTTTTCTCAAAGTCTAATTTTTTTTGACTTTTTCTCAATATTTTGACTTTTCCTCAAAATTCGGACTTTTTCTTAAAATCTCCAATTTTTGACTTTTTCTCAAAATTCTCACTTTTTCTCAATATTCAAAAAATTCTGACTTTTTCTTAAAATCTCAAAATTCTATTTTTTTTCTCAAAATTCTCACTTTTTCTCAGAATCTCAAACATTTTGACTTTTTCTCAATATTTTTGACTTTTTCTCAAAATTCTGAGTTTTCAAAAAATTCTCACTTTTTCTCAAAATCTCAAAATCCTCAAATTTTCTCAAAATTCTCACCTTTTTCTCAAAATCCTCACTTTTTCTCAAAATCCCCAAATCTTCACTTTTTATCAAAATCTCAAAATTCTCACTTTTTTCTCAAAATCTCAAAATCCTCACTT